>NW_023045296.1:109122-174118 GCF_011762505.2 Arvicanthis niloticus | reverse complement strand
AGGCATCCAGAGAGAAGAGAAAAGAAGGGCATCCATAGAGAGAATATAATAGAAGGGCATCCAGAAAGAGGAAAGTACAGAAGGGATCCAGAGTGAGGAGAGAACAGAAAGCCATCCAGAGAGAGGAGAGGACAGAAGGGCATCCAGAGAGATGAGAGAACAGAGTGGCATCCATGGAGAGGAAAGGCCAGAAGGGCATCCACAGAGAGGAGAGAATAGCCGGGCATCCAAAGAAAAAAGAAGACAAAAGGGCATACAGAGAAAGAAGAGGACAGAAGAAAATCCGGAGAGAGGAGAGAACAGAAGGTCATCCAGAGAGAAGGAAAGACAGAAGGGCATCCAGAGAGAGTAGAGGAAAGAAGGGAATCCAGAGAGAGAAGAGGACAGAAGAGCATCCACAACGAGGAGTAAACAGAAGGCCATCCAGCGAGAGGAGAGAACAGAAGGGTATCCAGACAGTGGAGAAAAAAGAAGGGCATCTGGATAGAGGAGATAACAGAAGTCCATCTAGAGAAAGGAGAAGTCTGAAGGGCATCCAGAGAGAGGAGAGGACAGAAGGGCCTACATAGAGAGGAGAGAACAGAAGGGCATTCAGAGAGTGGAGAAAACAAAAAGGCATACGGATAGAGGAGAGAACAGAAGGGCATCTAGAGAGAGGAGAGACAGAAGGGCATCCAGAGACAAGAGAGGAAAGAAGGGCATCCAGAGAGAGGAAAGATCAGAAGGGCATCCAGAGAGATGAGAGAACAGAAAGGCATGTAGAGAAAAGAGAAGACAGAAGGGCATCCAGAGAGATGAGAGAACACAAAAGCATCCAGAGAGAGGAGAGGACACAAGGGCATCCATAGATATGAGAGTACTGAAGATCTTCCAGTGAGAGGAGAGAACAGAAGGGCATCCACAGAGATGACCGGACAGAAGAGCATCAAGGAAGAGAAGGGAACAGAAGGTTTTCCAGAGTGATGAGTGTGCAGAATAGAATCTAGAGAGAGAATCGAAAAGTAGGGCATCCAGAAAGATGACGAGACAGAAGGTCATCCAGAGAGAGGAGACAAGAGAAGGTCATCCATTGTGACGAAAAGACAGAAGGCCATATAGACAGAAGAGAACTGAAGGGCATCCAGATAAAGGAGACTACAGAATGGCATACAGAGATAGGAGAGAACAGAAGGACATCCAGTGATAGTAGAGAATAGAATGGTATCCAGAGAGCAGAGAAGACAGAAGAGCTTTCAGAATAAGGAGAAGACAGAAGGGCATCCAGTGAGAGGAGAGAACAGAAAGGCATCAAGAGAGAGGAGAGGACAGAAGAGCATCCAGAGAGAGGAGAGGACAGAAAGGCATCCAGAGAGAGGAGAGAACAGAAGTGAATCCAGAGAAAGGAGAAGACAGAAGGGCATTCAGAGAGAGGAGAGAGCATTAGGGCATCCATAGAGAGGAGAAGATTGAAGGGAATCCAAAGAGAGAAGAGAATAAAAGGGCATCCAGAAAGAGGAGAGAACAGAAAAGCATCTATAGGGAGGAGAGGACTGAAGGACATCCACAGAGAGGGGAGAACAGAAGAGCATCGAGAGAGAAGAGAGAACAGAAGGGCATCCAAAGAGAGGAGAGGGCAGAAGGGCATCCAGAGATAGGAGAGTACAAAAGGGCATCTGGAGAGAAGACAGAACAGAAAGAAATCCAGAGAGTGAAGAGGACAGAAGGGAATCCGTAGAGAGGAGAAGACAAAAGGGCATCCATAGAGATTGGAGAACAGAGGAGCATCTATAGAAAAAATATAATAGAAGGGCATCCAGAGAGATGAGAGTACAGAAAGGCATCAAGAGAGAGGAGAGGACAGAAGGGCATCCAGAAAGAAGAGCTGACAGAAGGCATACTGTTAGAAGAGAGTAAATAAGGGCATTCAGAGAGACGAGAGAAGAGCAGGGCATCCAGAGAGAGGAGAAGACATTTGGAGAGTGGAGCTAACAGAAGGGCATCCAGATAGAAGAGAAGACAGAAGGGCATCCAGGGAGAGAAGAGAATAGAAGGGCAGCCAGAGAGAGGAGAAGACAGAAGGGCTTCCAGCGAGAGGAAAGAACACAAGAAAATTCAGAGTGATGAAAGAACAGAAGATCTTCCATAGAGAGGAGAGAACAGAAGGGCATGAAGAGAGATAAGAAACAGAAGATCATCCAGATAGAGAAGAGAACAGAAGGGCATCCAGAGATATGACACAACAGAAGAAAATCTAGAGAGGAGAGAACAGAAGGTCATCCCGAGAGAGGATATGACAGAAGGGCATCCAGAGAAAAGAGAGGACAAAAGGGCATCCAGAGAGAGGAGAAGAAAAAAGGGCATCCAGAGAGATAAGAGAAGAGAGAAGCATCCATAGATAAAATATAATAGAAGGGAATCCAGAGAAATGAGGTGACAGAAAGAAATATATAGAGAGAAGAAAATATAAGGGCATGTAGAGAGAGGTGAAGACAGAAGGGCATCCAGAGAGAGGTGAGCACAGAAGGGCATAAAGAGAGAAGAGAACAGAAGGGCATCCAGAGAGAGGAGAATAAAGAAGGGCATACATAGAGAGGAGAGAACAGAAGGGCATCCAGAGAGAGGAGAGGACAGATGTGTATCTGGATAGAGGATAGATCTGAAGTGCATTCAGAGAGAGGAGAGAACAGAAGAGCATCCAGTGAGAGGAGAAGACAGAAGGGCATCCAGAGAAAGGAGAGTAAAAATGGGCATACAGAGAGAGGAGAGAAGAGAAGGACATCCAGTAAGAGGAGAAGACAGAAGGGCATCCAGATAGAGGAGAGACCAGAAAGGCATCTATAGGGATGTGAATACAGAAGGGCATCCAGAGAGAGGAGAAGACAGAAGGGCATCTCTAGAGAGGAGAGAAAAAAGCATACAGAGAGAGGAGAGAACAGAAGGGCATCCAGAAAGAGGAGAGAACAGAAGGGCATCCACAGAGAGGGGAGAACAGAAGAGCACCAGAGGGAGGAGTGAACACAAGGGCATCTGGAGAGAAGAGAGAACAGAAAGTCTTCCAAAGAGAGGAGAGGACAGAAGGCATTCAGAGAGAGGAGAGAGCATTAGGGCAACCAGAGAGAGTAAAAGACAGAAGGGAATCCAAAGAGAGGAGAGAACAAAAGGGTGTCCAAAGAAAGGAGAAGACAGAAGGGCATCCAGAGAGAGGAGAGGTCAGAATAGCATCCAGTGAGAGGAGATAACAAAAGGGCATCTAGGGAGAGGAGAAGACAGAAGGATATCAAGTGTGAGGAGAAAATTGTTGTTCATCCAGCCAGAGGAGAAGACTGAAGAGCATAGAGAGAATCTAGAGAACAGAAGGGCATAGGGAGAGAAGAGAATACAGAAGGGCGTCCAGAGAAAGGAGAGGACAGAAGGGCATCTTGAGAGAGGAGAGACGAGAAGCCCATCTAGAGACAGGAGAAGACAAAAAGGGAATGCAGAGAAAGGAGAGATCAGTAGGGCATCCAGAGTGAGGAGAGGACAGAAGGGCATCCAGAGAGAGGAGAGGACAGAAGGACTTCCAGAGAGAGGAGATAACAGAAGGGCATCCATGAAGAGGAGAGGTCAGAAGGGCATCCAAAGAGAGGAAAGAACAGACGGGCATCCAGACAGCAGAGAAACCAGAAGATCATCCAGAGAGAGTAGAGAATAGAATGGTATCCAGAGAGCAGAGAAGACAGATGTGTATCCAGATAATGGAGAAGACAGTAGGGCATCCAGAGAAAGGAGAGGACAGAATGGCCTCCAGAGAAGAGAGAACAGAAGGGCATCCAGAGAGAAGAGAGTAAATAAGGGCCTCCAGAGAGACGAGAGAACAGAAGGGTATCCAGAGTGTGGAGAAGACAGAATTGCATCTAGAGAGAGGAGACAACAGAAGGACATCCAGAGAGAGGAGAGAATAGAAGGGCATCCAGAGAGAGAAGACAGAATGGCATCCAGAGAGAGGAGAGTAAAAATGGGCATACAGAGAGAGGAGAGAACAGAATGGCATCCAGAAAGAGGAGAGGACAGAAGGACCTTCAGAGAGACAGAGGACAGAAGGACATCCCAAAATAAAAGAGAACAGAAGGGAATCCAGAAAGATGAGGGAACAAGAGAGAATCCAGAAAGAGGAGAGAACAGAAGTCCATCCAGAGAGAGCAGAAGTCTCAACAACATCCAGAGAGAAAAGAGGACCAAAGGGCATCTGGAGAGAGAAGACAGAAGGGCATCCAGAGAGAGGAGAAGACAGAAGGGAACCCAGAGAGATATCTGGACAGAAGAGCATCCGGTGAGTGGAGAGATCTAAAAGGCATCCAGAGGGAGGGGAAGAAAGAAGGTCATCTGAAGAGAGGAGAAGACAGAAGGGCTTCAAGATAGGAGAGAACAGACAGTCATTCAAATAGACAACAAGACAGAAGGGCATCCAGAGAGAGGAGAGAACAGAAGAGTTTCCAGAGAGTGGAGAGACCAGAAGGGCATGCAGAGAGAAGAGAAGACAGAAGGGCATCCAGAGAGTGGAGAGAAAAGAAGGACATCCAGAGAGATGAGAGTACAGGAGAGCCTCGATAGACAGCAGAGAACAGAAAGCCAACCAGATATATTAGAGGACAGAATGGAATCCAGAGAAAGAAGAGGACATAAGGGCCTCCAAGAGAGGAGAATACAGAAGTGCATCCAGAGAGAGGATGGAAAGAAAGGCATCAGGAGAGAGGAGTGAACAAAAGTGCATCCAGAGAGAGGAGAAGACAGAAGGCATCAAGTAAGAGAGGAAATTACAGAAGGGCATCCAGAGAGAAGAGAAAAGAAGGGCATCAAGGGAGAGGAGAAGACAGAAGGGCATCCAGAGGGAGGAGAGGACAGAAAGGCATAAAAAGAGAGGAGTGGATAGAAGTGCATCCAGAGAGTGGAGAGAACAGAAAGGCATGTAGAGAGAGGAGAAGACAGAAGGGCATCCAGAGAGATGAGAGAACAGAAGTTCTTCCAGAGATAGGAGAGAACAGAAGGGCATCCACAGAGATGAGCAAACAGAAGATCATCCAGAGAGAGAAGGGAACAGAAGGGCATTCAGAGGGATGAGAGTACAGAAGAGAATCTAGGGAGAGGAGAGAACTCAAGGGCATCCAGAAAGATGAGAAGACAGAAGGGCATCCAGAGAGAGGAGAGGACAGAAGGGCATTCAGAGAGAGGAAAGAATAGAAGGGCATGCAGAAAGAGGAGAAAACAGAAGGGCATCTGGAAAGAGGAGAGAACAGAAGATAATCTAGAAAGAGGAGACAAAAGAATGTCATCCAGAGTGGCAAAAAGACAGAAGGGCATCCAGAGAGAGGAGAGGACAGAAGGGCAGCCAAAGGGAAGAGAACAGAAGGACATCCAGAAAGAAAAGAAGACAGAAGGTCATGCAGAGAGTTGAGAGGACAGAAAGGAATGTAGACAGAAGGGCATCAATAGATAGGTGAAAACAAAAGGGCATCCAGAGAGAGGAGAAGACAGAAGCGAATCCAGAGAGATGACTGGACAGAAGAGTATCAGGTGAGTGGAGAGATCTAAAGGGCATCCAGAGAGACGGGAAGGTAGAAGGGCATCTGAAGAGAGGAGAAGACACAAGGGCTTCCAGATAGGAGAGAACATAGAGTCATCCAAATAGACAACAAGACAGAAGGGGATCCAGAGAAAGGAGAGAACAGAAGGGCATTAAGAGAGACAAAAAGACAAAAGGGCATCCAGAGAAAAGAGAGAACAGAAGGGCTTCCAGAGAGATGAGTGGACAGAAGTGAATCAAGAGAGAGGAGAGAAAAAAGGCATGTACAGAGTGGATAACACAGAAGGGTATCCATATAGAGTGGAAACCAGGACATGCAGAGAGAGAAGACAGAAGGGCATCTGGAGTGAGGAGAGAACAGAAAGGCATCCAGAGAGAGTAGAGGACAAGAGGGCATCCAGAGAAAGGAGAAGACAGAAGAGTATCCAGGGAGAAGAGGGGACACAAGGGCATCCAGAGAGATGAGAGAAAAGAAGAGCATCCAGAGAGAGGAGAGGACAAAAGGGCATCCAGAGAGATGAGAGAACAGAAGATCTTCCGGAGAGAGGAGTAAACAAAAGGGCATCCACAGAAATGAGCGATCAGAAGATCATCCAGAGAGAGAAGGGAACAGAAGGGCATCCTGAGGGATGAGAGCACAGAAGAGAATCTAGGGAGATGAGAGAACAGAAGAGCATCCATAGAGAGAAGAGAACAGAGTGGCATCCAGAGAGATGAGAGGAATGAAGGAATTCTAGAGAGCTGAGTGAACAGAAGGGCATCCATAAAGAGGTAAAAACAGAAGGGAATCCAGAGAGAGGAGAAGAGAGAACGGCATCCAGAGAGATGAGATAACAGAAGAGCATACAGAGAGAGGAGAGTTCAGAAGGGCATCATAGAGAGTGCAAGTCAGAAGGGCATTCAGAGAGAGGAGAGGACAGAAGAGCATCCAGAGAGAGGAGAAGACAGAAGGGCATCTGGATAGAGGAGAGGACATAAGGTCATCCAGAGAGATGAAAAGACAGAAGGGCAAACAGAGAGAAGAGAGGACAGAAGTATATCTGGAGAGAGGAGAGAAAGAAGGGTATCTGGAGAGAGGGAGGACAGAAGGGCATCCTGAGACTGGAGAGAACAGAAAATCATCCAGAGAGAGGAGAGAAGAGAAGCGCATCAAGAGAGTGGAGCAGAAAGAAGGTCATCCTGATAGAGGAGAGAACAGAAGGGCATCCACAGAGAGGAGAAGATAGAAGGGCATCAAGAGAAAGGGTAGGAGAGAAGGGCATCCAGACAGAGGCGAGAACAGAAGAGCATCCAGAGAGAGGAGCAGAAAGAAGGTCATGCAATCAGAGGAGAGAACAGAAGGGCATCCATAGAGAGAAGAAAGAAGGGCATCGAGTGAAAGGAGAGGACAGAACGGCATACAGAGAGAGGAGAAGACAGAAAAACATCCAGAAGAGGATAGAACACACGGACATCTAGAGAGTGGAGGAAACAGATGATCATCCAGAGAGAGAAAAGAACAGAGGGCCATCCATAGAGGGGAGAAGACAGAGGGCATCCAGAGAGAGGAGAGAACAGAAGGGCATTCAGAAAGATGAGAGAACAGGAGAGCATCCATAGAGAGAAGAAAACAGAAGGGCAAACAGAGATATGAGAGGGCAAAAGGGAATCCAGAGAGAGGAGAGGATAGAAGGGCATCCAGAGATAAGGAGAAGACAGAAGGACATCCGGAGATAAGAGAGAACAGAAGGGCATCCAGAGAGAGGAGAGAACAGAACGGCATCAAGAGAGTGGATAGGACAGAGAACATGCGGAGACAGCAGAAGACATAAGGCCATCCCGAGAGAGGATATGATAGAAGGGAATCCAGAGAGAAGAGAGTAAATAAGGGCCGCTAGAGAAATGAGAGAAGAGAAAGGACATCCACAGAGAGGAGAAGACTGAAGGGCATCAAAAGAGTGGAGAGATCAGAAGGGCATCCAGAGAGAGGGGAAGAAAGAAGGGCATCCGGAGAGAGGAGAAAACAGAAGATCATGCAGAGAGAAGAGAGTACAGGAGAGCATCTATAGTGAGAAGAGAACAGAAGGGCAACGAGAGAGTGGATAGGACAGAAGGGAATCCAGAGAGAGAGAGAGGATAGAAGGGCATCCAGAGAAAAAAGAGGACAGAACGGCCTCCAGAGAGAAGAGAGAACAGAAGGGCATCCAGAGAGATGAGATAACAGAAGAGCATCCAGAGAGAGGAGAGTTCAGAAGGGCATTAAGAGAGAGTGCAAGACAGAATGGCATCCAGAGAGAGGAGAGGACAGAAGGCCATCCAGGGAAAGAAAAGAACAGAAGGGCATTAAAAGAGAGGAGAAGAAAGAAGGGCATCTGGATAAAGGAGAGAAAATAAGGTCATCCAGAGAGATGAAAAAACAGAAGGGCAGAAAAAGAGAAGAGGGGACAGAAGGATATCTGGGGAGAAGAGAGAACAGAAGGGCATCTGGAAAGAGGGAGGACAGAAGGGCATCCTGAGACTGGAGAGAAGAGAAAATCATCCAGAGAGAGGTGAGAAGAGAAGCACATTAAGAGTGAGGAGCAGGAAGAAGGTCATCCTGATAGAGGAGAGAACAGAAGGGCATACACAGAAAGAAGACAGAAGGGTATTGAGAGAAAGGAGAGGACAGAAGAGCATCCAGACAGAGGAGAGAACAGAAGATTATCCAGAAAGAGTAGCAGATAGAACGTCATGCAGTCAGAGGAGAGAACAGAAGGGCATCCAAAGAGATGAGATGACAGAAGGGCATCGAGTGAGAGGAAAGGACAGAAAGGCATACAGAGAGAGGAGAAGACAGAAAAACATCCAGAAGAGAATAGAACACAAAGGCATCTAGAGAGTGGAGGAAATGGATGATCATCCAGAGAGAGAAAAGAACAGAGGGCCATCCATAGAGGGGAGAAGACAGAGGTCATCCAGAGAGAGGAGAGAACAGAAGGACATTCAGAAAGTTGAGAGAACAGGAGAGCATCCATAGAGAGGAGAGTAGAAGGGCAAACAGAGATATGAGAGGGCAAAAGGAAATCCAGAGAGAGGAGAGGATAGAAGGGCATCCAGAGAGAGGAGAAGACAGAAGGACATCCAGAGATAGGAGAGAACAGAAGGGCATCCGGAGAGAGGAGAGAACAGAAAGGCATCCAGAGAGAGGATAGGACAGAGAACATCTGGAGACAGCAGAAGACATAAGGGCATCCTGAAAGAGGATATGACAGAAGGGCATCCAGAGAGAAAAGTGTAAATAAGGGCCTCCAGGGAAACGAGAGAACCGAAGGACATCCACAGAGAGAAGAAGACTGAAGGGCATCAAAAGAGTTGAGAGATCAGAAGGGCATCCAGAGAGATTAGAAGAAAGAAGGGCATCTGGAATGAGGAGAAAACAGGAGGGCATCCAGAGAGATGAGAGTACAGGAGAGCATCTATAGTGAGAAGAGAACAGAACGGCAACAAGAGAGAAGAGAGGACAGAAGGGAATCCAGAGAGAGGAGATGATAGAACGGCATCCAGTGAGAGGAGAGGACAGAATGGCCTCAGGAGAGAAGAGAGAAAAGAAGGGCATCCAGAGTGTGGAAAAGACAGAAGGGCATCTAGAGAGAGGAGACAACAAAAGGACATCCAGAGAGAGGAGAGAAAAGAAGAGCATCCAGAAAGTGGAAAAGAGAGAAGGGCATCCAGAGAGAGGAGAGAACAGAAGGGCATCCAGAAAGAGGAGAGGACAGAAGGGTATCCACAGAGAGGGGAGAACAGAAGAGTATCGAGAGATAGGAGAGCCCAGAAGGGCATCCAGAGAGAGTAGAAGATAGAAGGGAAACCAGAGAGAGGAGAGAACAGAAGGACATCCAGAGATATGAGAGTACAGGAGAAACTCGATAGAGAGAAGCGAACAAAAAGCCAACCAGATAGATTAGAGGACAGAATGGAATCCAGAGAAAGAAGAGGACAGAAGGGCCTCCAAGAGAGGAGAGAACAGAAGGGCATCCAGAGAGAAAAGAGGAGAGAAGGGCATCCAGAGAGCAGAGAATACAGAAGGGCATCCAGAGAAGGGAGAATACAGATGGGCATCCAGAGAGAGGATGGGAAAGAAAAACATGAGGAGAGATTAGAGAACAGAAGTGCATCTAGAGAGAGGAGAAGACAAAACACATCAAGTGAGATTGGAAATTAAAGAATGGCATCCAGAGAGAAGAGAAAAGTAGGGAATCCAGAGTGGAGAGAACAGAAGGGCATCCAGAGAGAGGAGAGGACATAAGAGCATCCAGAGAGATGAGAGAACAGAAGATCTTCCAGAGAGAGGAGAGAACAGAATGGCATCCACAGAGATGAGGGAACAGAAGATCATCTATATAGAGAATGGAACAGAAGAGCATCCAGAGGGATGAAAGGACAGTATAGAATCTAGAGAGAGGAGACAACAGAAGGGCATCCAAAGAGATGATGAGACAGAAGGGCATCCAGAGACAGGAGAGGACAGAAGCTCATCCAGAGAGCAGAGAAGACAGAAGGGCATCCAGAGAGAGTATAGAATAGAACGGTATCCAGAGAGCAGAGAAGACAGAAGGGCATCCAGAGAAAGAAGAAGACAGAAGGGCATCCAGTGAGAGGAGATAACAGAAACGCATCAAGAGAGAGGAGAGGACAGAGGGGCATCCAGAGGGAGTAGAGGACAGAAGGGCCTCCACAGATTGGGAAGAACAGAAAAGCATCGAGAGAGAGGAGACAACATAAGGGAATCCAAAGAGAGGAGAGAGTAGATCATCCAGAAAGAGGAGAGATCAGAAGGGCATCCAGAGTGATGAGAAGACAGAAGATAATCTAGAGTGAAGAGAACATACGGGCAACCATAGATATGAGAGGACAGAAAATAATCCAGAGAGAGGAGCGGACAGAAAGGCATCCAGAGAAAGGAGACGACAAAAGGACATTAATGGAGCGGAGTTGACAGAAGGGCATCCATAGAGAGGAGAATACAGAAGGGCATCCACAGAGTGGAGAGAATAGAAGAGCATTGGACGAGAGGAGAAAACAGAAGGGCATCAAAAGAAATGAGAGGACAGAAGGTCATTCATAGAGAAAAGAAGATAGAAGGGCATCCAGAGAGAGGAGAGGACACAAGGGCATCCAGAGAAATGAGAGAACAGAAGATCATCCAGAGAGAGAAGAGAACAGACGGACATCCAGAGAGAGAAGACAGAAGGGCATCCCAAGAGAAGAGAGGACAGAAATGGCATCCAGAGAGAGAAGAGGACAAAAGGGCATCCAGATAGAGGAGAGAACAGAAGGGCATACAGAGAGAGGAGAGAACAGAAGAGTATCCAGAGAAAGGAGAGGAAAATAAGGCATCCAAAGAGAGGGGAGAACAGAAGGGCATCCAAAGAAAGGAGAAGACAGAAGGGCATCCAGAGAGTGGAGAGGACAGAAGGACATACCAAAATAATAGAGAACAGAAGGATATCCAGAGAGATGAAAGAAAAGGAGAGAATCCAGAAAGAGGAGAGAACAGAAGCCCATCCAGAGAGAGCAGAAGACTGAAGGACGTCCAGAGAAAGAAGAGGACCGAAGGGCATCTGGAGAGAGGAGAAGATAGAAGGGCATCCAGAGAGAGGAGAGGACAGAATGGCATAAAATTAGAGGAGATTACAGAAGGGCATCTAGAGAGAGGAGAAGACAGAAGGATATCAAGATTGAGGAAAAAATTTCGGGCATTCTGATGTAGGAGAATACTGAAGGGCAACAAGAGAATCAAGAGAACAGAAGGGCATAGGGAGAGAGGAGAAGACAGAAGGGCATCCAGAGAGAGGAGAGGACAGAAGGGCATCCAGAGAGACAAGAGAACATAAGGGCATCGAGAGAGCAGAGAGTAAAGAAGGGATCCAGGGAGAGGAGAAAACAGAAAGCCATCCAGATTGAGGTGAGGACAGAAGGGCATCCAGAGAGAGGAGAGGACCGAAGGGCATTCAGAGAGAGAAATGAACAGAAGGGCATCCAGAGGGATGAGAGGACAGAAGAGAATCTAGAGAAAGGAGAGAACAGAAGGAAATCCAGAGAGATGAGAAGACAGAAGGGCATTGAGAGAGAGGAGAGACCAGAAAGGCATCCAGAGAGAGGAAAGTACAGAAGGACATCCAGAGAGAGGAGCAGATAGAAGAGCGTCAGTAAAGAGGAAAGAACAGAAGGACATCCAGAGGGAGGAGACAACAGAAGGTCAGCCAGAGTGATGAAAATTCAGAAGGGCATCCAGAGAAAGGAGATGACACAAGGGCATCCATTGAGAAGAGAAGATAGAAGGGCATCCAGAGAGAGGAGAGGACACAAGGACATCCAAAGAGATGAGAGAACAGAAGATCATCCAGAGAGAGAGAAGAACAGAGGGGCATCCAGCGAGAGGAAAGACAGAAGGGCATAAAGAGAGAAGAGAGGACAGAAGAGCATCCAGAGAGAGAAGAGGATACAAGGGTATCCAGATAGAGGAGAGAACAGAAAGGCATAAAGAGAGAGGGGAGAACAGAAGGGTATCCAGAGAGGGGATAGGAGAAAAGGGCATCCAGAGAGAGAAGAGAACAGAAGGGCATCCGAAGAAAAAAGAAGACAGAAAGGCATACAGAGAGAGGAGAGGACAGAAGAAAATCCAGAGAGAGGATAGAACAGAAGGTCATGAGAGAGAAGGGAAGACAGAAGGGCATCCAGAGAGAGTAGAGGAAAGAAGGGAATCCAGAGAGAGAAGAGAACAGAAGGGCATCCAAAGAAAAAAGAAGACAGAAGGTCATCCAGAGATAAGGAAAGACAGAAGGCCATCCAGAGAGGGTACAGGAAAGAAGGCCATCCAGCGAGAGGAGAGAACAGAAGGGTATCCAGAGAGTGGAGAAAACAGAAGGGCATCCGGATAGAGGAGAGAACAGAAGGGACACCAGAGAAAGGAGAAGTCTGAAGGGCATCCAGAGAGAGGAGAGGACAGAAGGGCCTACATAGAGAGGAGAGAACATAAGGGCATCCAGAGAGTGGAGAAAATAGAAGGGCATCCGGATAGAGGAGAGAACAGAAGGGCATTCACAGAGAAGAGAGACAGAAGGGCATCCAGAGACAAGAGAGAAAACAAGGGCATCCAGAGAGAGGAGAGATCAGAAGGGCATCCAGAGAGAAGAGAGAACAGAAAGGCATGTAGAGAGAGGAGAAGACAGAGGGCATCCAGAGAGATGAGAGAACAGAAGAGCATCCAGAGAGAGGAGAGGACACAAGGGCATCCAGAAATTTGAGAGAGCCGAAGATCTTCCAGAGAGAGAAGAGAACAGAAGGGCAACTAGAGAGATGAACGGACAGAAGATCATCAAGGGAGAGAAGGGAACAGAAGGTCATCCAGAGGGATGAGAGTACAGTATAGAATCTAGAGAGAGAATAGAACAGTAGGGCATCCAGAGAGATGATGAGACATCCACAGTGGGGTGGATGTCAATGTAGTTGACAGATGGAAAGATGTCCCTGTGGTGGACAGTGGGAAGGATGTTTCTTTGTTTTACAGTGGGAAGGACATTCATGTTGTGGACAGTGGGGAGGACCTCCCTGTGGTGGACAGTAGGAAGGATGTCCCTGTAGTGGACCTTGGTGAGGACACCTCTGTGTTGGACCATGTGGAAAACATCCCTGTGGTGGAAAGTGGGGAGGACGTCCTTTTGGTTGACACTGGGGAATAAGTCCCTGTGGTAGACAGTTGGAAGGATGTCTTTCTGGTGGACAGTGTGAAGGACTCCCTGTGGTGGATAGTTGGAAGGACGTCCCTGCTGTAAACAGTGGAGAGGACTTCCCTCATGTGGACAGTGGGGAGTATGTCCCTGTGGTGGACAGTGGTCAGGATGTCTTGTGGTGGACAGTGGTGATGACGTTTCTCTGGGGCAAAGGAGAATGTCCCTTTGGTAGACACTGGGAATGATGTCCCTGTCGTGGATTGTGTGGAGAACATCTTTGGGGTAGACAGTGGTGAGGACATCCATGGTGTGCACAGGAAGATGTTCCTGTGGTGCACGAGGGTGAGGACATCCCTGTTGTGCACAGGAGGATGTCCTTGTTGTGCACAGTGGGGAGGATGTCCTTGTGGTGAACAGTGAGAAGGACATTCCTGTGGTGGTGATCTGGGAGGAACTCTCTGTGGTCGACAGTGGGAAGGACGTCCCTGTTGTGGACAGTGGAAAGAACTTCTCTTTAGTGGACTTTGGGGAATATGTCCGTTTGGTGGACAATTGGGAAGACGTCCTTTGGTGGACATTGGATATGATTTCCCTGCCTTGGAGTGTGCAGAGGACATCTCTGGGGTAAACTGTGGTGAGGACATTCCTGGTGTGCAAAAGCAGACGTTCCTGTGGTGCACAAGGGTGAGGACATCACTGTTGTGCACAGGAGGATGTCCCTGTGGTGCACAGTGGGGAGGATGTCCTTGTGGTGAACAGTGAGAAGGATGTTCCTGTTTTGGACAGCTGGGAGGGCCTCTCTATGGTTGACAGTAGGAAGGACCTCCCTGTGATGGCTAGTGGGTAGGACATCCATATAGTGGACAGTGGGGAGGACATTCCTGTTTTTGACAGTGGGGAGGACTTTACTGTTGTGGACAGTTGGAAGGACGTCACTGTGGTGGACAGCTGGGAGGACCTCACTTTGGATGACAGTGAAAAAGATGTCCAGTGATGGACAATGATGAGGAGTTTGTTGGACAGCGCAGAAGACAGCCTTGTAGAGTGTAGTAAGAACTTGTAGTAAGAACAAATTTCCTGTGGTGCACAAGAGAATGTCTTTTTGGTGGACAGTGAGAAGAGTGTCCTTGTAGTGGGGAGTTCAGAGGACATCTCTGGGGAGTACAGTGGTAAGAACATACATGTTGTGCACAGGAGGATGTCCCTGAGATGTACAGTGGGGAGGACATCACTGTGGTGGACAGGCAGAAGAATGTTCCTGTTGTGGACAGTGGAGAAGACCTCCCTGTGGTGGACAATGTGTAAGATGTCATTGTGGTTTACAGTGTGGAGGATATTCATGTTGTGGACAGTGGTGAGGACGTCTCTGTAGTGGACATTGGAGCAACAACCATGTTGTGTACAGTGGTAAGGATGTCCTTGTGGTACACAGGAGGATGTACCTGTGGTGGATAATGGGAAGGACATCTCTATGGTGAACAGTTGAAAGGACGTTCCTGTGATTTACATTTGGGAGGACCTCCCTGTGGTGGACAGTGGAGAGAACGTTTCTGTGGTGGACAGTGGTATATACATGTTTGTTGTAAACAGTGGCGAGGATGTCAGTCTGGTAGACAGTGGAAAAGACATCCTTGTGGTGGACAGTAGAAAGGACTACCCTGTGGTGGACAGTGGGAAGGAGGTCCCTGTGGTGTACAGTGGAAAAAACATATAGGTTGTGGACAGTGGGAAGGACGTCCCTGTTGTGGACTTTGGGATAGACCTCTTTGTGGTGGACAGTGGGAAGGGTATGCCTCTGGTGGACAGTGGGGAGGACCTACTTGTGATGGACAGTGGGAAGGAGATCCCTGTTATGATCTGAGGAGAGGATATCACTGAAGTGGACAGTCTTAAAGATGTCGTCTTGGTGGACAGTGGGGAGGACTTTTCTAGTTTGAATAGTGGGAAGGATATCACTGTTGTAGACAGTGGGGAGCAAATCCAAGTGGTGGATGGTGGTTAGTATTTCCCTGTGATGGACAGTGGGGAGGCTATTACTGTGGTGCACTGGAGAATATCCCTGTGGTGCATAGTTGGAAGGATATCCATATGGTGGAGAGTGCGGAGGACATATCTTTTGTGGACAGTGGTTAGGACATCCCTGTTGTGCACAGGGGGATGTCCCTGTGTTGCACGGTGGGGAGGATGTCCCTGTTGTTTTCAGTGGGAAGGATTCGCTCTGTTTGATAGTTGGGAGGACATCCGTGTTGTGGACAGTTAGGAGGATGTCCCTGTGTTGGAGAGTTGAGAGGATTTCACTATAGTAGACAGTGTGGATGATGGCCTTGTGGACAGTAAGAACAATGCTTTGGTGGTGCACAAGAGAATGTCTTTTTGGTGGACAGTGAGAATGATGTCCTTGTAGTGGGGAGTGCAGAAGACATCTCTGGGGTAGACAATGGTACAAACATCCCTGTTTTGCACAGGAGGATGTCCCTGTGGTGTACAGTGGAAAGGACATCCCTGTAGTGGACAGTGAAGAGGACTTCCCTGTGATGGACCACTGAAATGTCATCCTTGTGGTCGACTGTGAGAAGGACGTCCCTTTGGAGGACAGTGTTGAGGACAACAATGTGGTGGACAGGCAGAAGGTTGTCCCTGTGGTAGACAGAGGGAAGGACCTCCCTGTAGTGAACAGTGGGTAGAGAGAGGAGAGAACAGAAGGACATAAAAAGAGAGAAGAGGACACAAGTGCATCCAGAGAGAGGAGAGAATAGAAAGGGATGTAGAGAGAGGAGAAGACAGAGGGCATCCAGAGAGATGAGAGAACAGAAGAGTATCCAGAGAGAGCAGAGGACACAAGGGCATCCAGAGAGATGAGAGAACAGAAGATCTTTCAGTGAGAGGGGAGAACAGAAGGTCATCCACAGAGATGTGCGAACAGAAGATCATCCAGAGAGATAAGGGAACAGAAGGGCATCCAGAGGGATGACAGTACTGAAGAGAAGCTAGAGAGAGGAGAGAACAGAAGGGCAAAAAGTGAGATGAGAAGACAGAAGGGCATCCAGGGAGAGGAGAGGACAGGAGGGCATCCAGAGAGAGGAAAAACAGAAGGGCATCCAGAGAGATGAGAAAATAGAAATGCATGCAGAGAGAGGAGAAGACAGAAAGGCATACAGAGATATTTGAAAACAGAAGGGCATCCAGAGAGAGAAGATGACAGAAGAGCATCCAGAAAGTTGACTGGACAGAAGAGCATCTGGAGAATGCAGAGATCAGAAGGTCATCCAGAGAGAGAGGAAGACAGAAGGGCATCCAGAGAGAGGAGAGTACAGAAGGGCATCCAGAGAGAGGAAAGAACAGTAGGGCAAACAGAGAGAGGAGAAGACAGAAGTGCATCTGGATAGAGGAGAGAATAGAAAGTCATCCAAAGAGAGGAGACAACAGACGGTCATCCAGAGAGATGAAAATACAGAAGGGCATCCAAAAAGAGGATAGGACAGAAGGGCATCCAGAGAGAGGAGAGGACAGAAGGGCATCCATAGAGAGGAGAGAACAGAATGGCATCCACAGAGAGGAGAAAACAGAAGGGCATCAAAAGAGAGGAGAGGACAGAAGGGCATCCATACAGAAGAGAAGATAGAAGGGCATCCAGAGAGAGAATAGGATACAAGGGCATCCAGATAGAGGAGAGAACAGAAAATCATACAGAGAGAGGAGAGAACAGGAGGGTATTAGCAGAGAGGATAGGAGAAAAGGGCATCCTGAGAGAGGAGAGGACAGAAGGACATCTCAAAAGAATAGAGAATAGAATGGTATCCAGAGAGATGAGAAAACAGGAGAGAATACAAAAAGAGGAGAGGACAGAAGCCCATCCAGAGAGAGCAGAAGACTGAAGGATATCCAGAGAGAGAAGAGGACATAAGGGCATCCAGAGAGAGAAGACTTAAGGGCATCCAGAGAGAGGAGAGGACAGAATGGCATCCAGTGAGAGGAGAGAACAGAAGGGCATCTAGAGAGAGGAGAAGACAGAAGGGTATCCACAGTGAGGAGAAAATTGTAGGGCATCTAGAGAGAGGAGAAGACTGAAGGACATCGAGAGAGTCGAGAGAAGAGAAGGGTATGGGGAGAGAGGAGAAGACAGAAGGGCATCCAGAGAGAGGAGTGGACAGAAGGGCATCCAGAGAGAGTAGAGAATAGAATGGTAACCAGAGAGTGGAGAAGACAGAAGGGCATCCAGAGAATGGAGAAGACAGAAGGGCATCCAGTGAGAGGAGAGAACAGAAGGGCATCCAGAGAGAGGTGAGGACTGAAGGGCATCCAGAGAGAGGAGAGTACAGAAGGGATTCAGAGAGAGGAGAGAACAGAAAGCCATCCAGATAGAGGAGAGAATAGAAGGGCATCTAGAGAGAGGAGAGAACAGAAAGCCATCCAGAGAGAGGAGAGGACAAAAGGGCATTCATAGAGAGGAGAGGACAGAGGGCATCCAGAGAGAAAAGTGGACAGAAGAGCATCCATAAAGAGGAGAGAACAGTGAGGCATACATGGAGAGGAGAGGTCAGAGGGGAATCAACATAGAGGAGAGAACAGATGGGCATCCAGAGAGCAGAGAAGACAGAAGAACATCCAGAGAAAGGAGAAGACAGAAGGGTATCCAGTGAGAGGAGACACCAGAAGGGCATCCAGAGAGAGGAGAAGACAGAAGGGCATCCATAGAGAGGTGAAAACAGAAGTGCATCCAGAGAGAGGAGAAGAGAAAAGAGCATCCAGAGTGAAGAAAAGACAGAAGAGCATCCGGAGATAGGAGAGATCAGAAGGTCATCCAGAAAGAGGAGAAGACAGAAGGACATCCAGACATAGCAGAGGACAGAAGGGCATCCAGGGAGAGGAAAGAACAGAAGTTATTCCAGAGAGAGGAGAAGACAGAAGGGCATCCGGAAATAGGAGAGAACAAAAGGTCAGCCAAAGAGAGGAGACAAGAGAAGGTCATTCATAGTGATCAAAAGATAAAAGGGCATCCAGAAAGAGGAGAGGACAGAAGGGCATCCAAAGAGAAGAGAACAGAAGGGCATCCAAATAGAGGAGAAGACAGAAGGGCATCCACAGAGATGAGAGGACAGAAAGGCATGTAGATAGAGAAGGCAGAAAAGCATCCAAAGATAGGTGAAAAAAGAAGGGCATCCAGAGAGAGGATAAGACAGAAGTGCATCTGGATAAAGGAGAGAACAGAAGGTCATCCACAGAGAGGAGACAACAGACTATCATCCAGAGAGATAAAAATACAGAAGGGCATCCAAAAAGAGGAGAGTACAGAAGGGCTTCCAGAGAGAAAAGAAGACAGGAAGACAACCAGAGAAAGAAGAAGACAGAAGGGCATCCAGAGAGAGGAGCGGACACAAGGGCATCCAGAGTGATGACAAAACAGGATATAATCTAAAGAGAGAAGAGAACAAAAGAGCAACCAGAGACATGAGAGGCCAGAAAAAATTCCAGAGAGAGGAGAGTACAGAAGGGCATCCAGAGAGAGGAGAGTACAATAGGACATTCAGAGAGAGGAGAGGACAGAAGGGCATCCAGAGAGAGAAGAGGACACAAGGGCATCCAGATAGAGGAGAGAACAGAAAGGCATACTGAGAGAGGATAGAACAGAAGGTTATCTGGAGAGATGATAGAAGAAAAGTGCATCCAGGGAGAGGAGAGAACAGAAGGGCATCGAAAGAAAAAAGAAGACAGAAGGGCATAGAGGAGAGGACAGAAGGATATCCCCAAAGAAGAGAGAACAGAATGGTATCCAGAGAGTTGAGAGAACAGGACAGAATACAAAAAGAAAAGAGAACAGAAACCCATCCAGAGAGAGCAGAAGACTAAAGGACATCCAGAGAGAGAAAAGGACCAAAGAACATCCGGAGAGAAGAGAAGACAGAAGGGCATCCAGAGAGAGGAGAGGACAGAATGGCATCCAGTTAGAGCAGAGAACAGAAGGGCATCTAGAGAGAGGAGAAGACAGAAGGGTATCCAGAGTAAAGAGAAAATTTTAAGGCATCAAGAGAGAGGAGAAGACTGAAGGGCATTGAGAGAATCGAGAGAACAGAAGGGCATAGGGAGAGAGAAGACAGAAGGGCATCCAGAGAGAGGAGAGCACAAAAGGGAATCCAGAGAGATGAGAGAACAGAAGGATATACAGAGAGAATAGAGGACACAAGGGCATCGTGAGAGAAGAGAAGCGCATCCAGAGAGAGGAGAAGACAAATAGGGAATCCATAGAGAGGAGAGAACAGAAAGCCATCCAGAGACAAGAGGACAGAAGGTCATCCAGAGAGAGGAGAGAACAGACAGACATCCAGAGAGCAGAGAAGACAGAAGGGCATCCAGAGAGAGTAGAGAATAGAACATTATCCAGAGCGTGGAGAAGACACAAGGGCATCCAGAGAAAGGAGAAGACAGAAGGGCACCCCAAGAGAGGAGAGAACGTAAGGGCATACAGAGAGATGAAAGTACAGGAGAGCATTCATAGAGATAAGAGAACAGAAAGGCAAAAAGAGATATTAGAGAACAGAAGGGTAAGAGGAGAGAAAAGAGGAAAAAGGGCATCCAAGAGAGGAGAGAACAGAAGGCCATCCAGAGAGAGAGGAGAGGACAGAAGGGCATCCAGAGAGGGGAGAGGACATAAGGGAATCCAGAGAGATGAGAGAACAGAAGATCTTCCAGAGAGAGGAGAGAACAGAAGGGCATCCACAGAGATGAGCGAACAGAAGTTCATACAGAGAAAAAAGGGAACAGAAGGCCATCCAGAGCGATGAGAGGACAGAATAGAATCTAGACAGAGAAGAGAACAGAAGGGCATCTAGAGAGATGATGAGACATAAGGTCTTCCAGAGAGAGGAGACAACAGAAAGTCATCCATTATGATGAAAAGACAGAAGGGCATCCAGAGAGAGAAGAGGACAGAAGAGCATCCAGAGAGAGAAGAGGACAGAAAGGCATGTAGAGAGATGAGAAGACAGAAGGGCATCCATAGATAGGTGGAAACAGTAGGGCATACAGAGAAAGGAGAAGACAGATGGGCATCCAGAGAGAGGAGAGAACATAAGGGCATACAGAGAGATGAGAGTACAGGAGAGCATCCGTAGATATAAGAGAACAGAAAGGCAAAGACAGATATTAGAGGGCAGAAGGGAAACCAGAGAGAAAAGAGGACAGAAGGGCATCCAAGAGAGGAGAGAACAGAAGGGCATCCAGAGAGAGGAGAGGAGAGAAGGGCATCCAGAGAGGGGAGAAGACAGAAGGGCATCCAGAGAGAGGAGAGAACCTAAGTGCATCCAGATAGAGGAGAAGAGAAAACGCATCCATAGAGAGAAGATTACAGAAGTGTATGCAGAGGGAAGAGAAAAGAAGGCCATCCTAAGAGAAGAGAAGATAGAAGGGCATCCAGAGGAAGGAGAGGACAGAAAGACATCCGGATAGAGGAGATAACAGAAGGGCATCCAGGGATAAGAGAGGAAAGAAGGGCATCCAGAGAGAGGAGAGAACAGAAGGGCATCCAGAGAGGGGAGAAGACAGAAGGGCATCCAGAGAGAGGAGAGAATATAAGTGCATCCAGACAGAGGAGAAGACAGAACGTATCCATAGAGAGGAGATTACAGTAGGGCATAAAGAGAGAAGAGAATAGAAGGGCATCCAGAGAGAGGAGACAACAGAAGGGCATCCAGAGTGAGGAGAGGGCACAAGGGCATCCACAGAGATGAGAGATCAGAAGGGCATCCACAGAGATGAGTGAACAGAAGTTCATACAGAGAGAAAAGGGAACAGAAGGCCATCCAGAGAGACGAGAGTACAGAATAGAATCTAGAGAGAGAAGAGATCAGAAGGACATCCAGAGAGATGATGAGACATAAGGTCATCCATAGAGAGGAGACAACCGAAGATCATCCATAGTGACGAAAAGACAGAAGGGCATCCAGAGAGAGAAGAGGACAGAAGGGCATGCAGAGAGATGCGAGGACAGAAAGGCATGTAGAGAGAGGAGAAGACAGAAGGGCATCTATAGATAGGTGAAAACAGTAGGGGATACAGAGAAAGGAGAAGACAGATGGGCATCCAGAGAGATGACTGTACAGAAGGGCATCTGGAGAGTGGAGAGGAGGACAGAAGGGCATCAAAAGAGAGGAAAGAACAGAAGGGCATCCAGAGAAAGCAGAAGACAGAAGGGCATCTGTATATAGGAGAGAAGAGAAGGTCATCCAGAGAAAGGAGACAACAGACGGTCATCAAGGGAGAAAAAAAGACAGAAGGGCATCCAATGAAAAAAGAGAACAGAAGGGCTTCCAGAGAGATGAGAGGACAGAAGTGAATCTAGAGAGAGGAGAGAACAAAAAGGTATGTACTGAGGGGAGAAGACAGAAGGGCATCCATATAGAGGGGAAAAGAGAAGGACATGCAGAGAGAGAAGACAGAAGGGCATCTGGAGTGAGGAGAGTACAGAAAGGCATCCAGAAAGAGTAGAGGACAAGAGGGAATCCAGAAAAAGGAGAAGACAGAAGAGTATCCAGGGAGAGCAGGGAACACAATGCCATTCAGAGAAATGAGAGAAAGGAAGATCTTCCAGAGAGAGGAGAGAACAGAAGGGCATCCATAAAAAAAGAGTGATCAGAAGATCATCCAGAGAGAGAAGGGAACAGAAGGGCATCCTGAGGGATGAGAGGACAGAACAGAATCTAGAGAGATGAGAGAACAGAAGAGCATCCACAGAGAGAAGAAAACAGAGTGGCATCCAGAGAGATGAGAGGAATGAAGGGAATCTAGAGAGCTGAGAGAACAGAAGAGCATGTAGAGAGAGGAGAAGAGAGAAGGGCATCCAGAGAGATGAGATCACAGAAGAACATCCTGAGAGAGGAGAGTTCGGAATAGCATCAAGAGTGAGTGGAAGACAGAAGGGCATCCAGATAGAAGAGAGGACCGAAGGGAATCCAGAGAGATGAGATCACAGAAGAACATCCTGAGAGAGGAGAGTTCAGAATGGCATCAAGAGTGAGTGGAAGACAGAAGGTCATCCAGATAGAAGAGACAACAGAAGGTCATCCAGAGAGATGAAAAGACAGAAGGGCATACAGAGAGAGGAGAGGACAAAAGGATATCTCGAGATAGGAGAGAACAGAAGGGTATCTGGAGAGAGGGTGGACAGAAGGGCATCCTGAGACTGGAGAGAACAGAAAATCATTCAGAGAGAGGAGAGAACAGAAGAGCATCCAGAGAGAGGAGCAGAAAGAAGGTCATGCAGTCAGATGAAAGAACATAAGGGCATCCAAAGAGAGGAGAATACAGAAGTGCATCAAGTTAAAAGAGAGGACAGAACAGCATACAGAGAGAAGAAAAGACAGAAAAACATCCAGAGGAGGACAGAACACAAGGGAATCTAGAGAGTGGTGGAAACAGAAGATCATCCAGAGAGAGAAGAGAACAGAAGAGCATCCATAGAGCAGAGAAGACAGAGGTCATACAGACAGAGGAGTGAACAGAAGGACATTCAGAAAGATGAGAGAACCAGAGAGCATCCATAGAGAGAAGAGAACAGAAGGGCAACCAGAAATATGAGAGGGCGGAAGGGAATCCAGAGAGAGGAGAGTATAGAAGGGCATCCAGAGAGAAGAGAGACCAGAAGGGCATCTGAAGAGAGGAGAGAACAAAAGGGCATCCAGAGAGAAAAGACAGAGAACATCCAGAGACAGGAGAAAACATAAGGGCATCCCGAGAGAGAATATGACAGAAGGGCATCCAGAGAGAAGAGAGTAAACAAAAGCCTCCAGAGAGAGGAAATCAGAAGGGCATCCAGAGAGAGGAGAAGGCTGAAGGGTATCTAGAGAGAGGAGAGAACAGAATGGCATCCAGAGAGAGGATATTACAGAAGGGCATCCAGAGAGAAGAGAGTAAATAAGGGCCTCAAAAGAGATGAGAGAACAAAGGGCATCCAGAGAGTGCAGAAGACTGAAGGGCATCCAAATAGAGGAGAGTACAGCATAGCATCTCTAGTGAGAAGAGAACAGAAGTGCAAGAGAGAGATTTGAGGACAGAAGGGAATCCAGAGAGAGGAGAGGACAGAAGGGCCTCCAGAGAGTTGAGAGAACAGAAGATCATCCAGAGAGAGAAGATAACAGAAGGGCATCCAGAGAGAGGAGAAGACAGAAGGGCATCCAGAGAGTAGAGAGGTCAGAAGGGAATCCATATAGCGAAGAGGACACAAGGGCATCAAGATAGAGGAGAAAACAAAAAGGCATTCAGAGAGGGGATAGAACAGACGGGTATCCGGAGAGACGATAGGAGAAAAGGGCATCCAGAGAGAGAAGAGAACAGAAGGGCATCCAAAAAAAAAGAAGACAGAAGGGCATACAGAGAGAGGAGAGGACAGAAGGACATCTCAAAAGAAGAGAGAACAGAATGGTATCCAGAGAGATGAGAGAACAGGAGAGATTCCAAAAAGAGGAGAGAGCAGAAGCCCATCCAAAGAGAGCAGAAGTCTGAAGGACATCCAGAGAGAGTAGAGACAGAAGGGCATCCTGAGACAAGAGAGGAAAGAAGGGCATCTAGAGATAGGAGAGAACTGAAGGGCATCCAGAGAGATTAGAAGACACAAGGGTATTCAGAGTAATGACCAAACAGAAGATATTCCAGAGAGAGGAGAGAACAGAATGGCATCCACAGAGATGAGGGAACAGAGGATAATCCGGAGAGAGAAGGGAACAGAAGGGCATCCAGAGGGATGAGAGGACAAAATAGAATCTAGAAAGAGGAGACATCAGAAGGGCATCCAGAGAGATGAGGAGACAGAAGGGCATCCAAAGAGAGGAGAGGACAGAAGGTCATCCAGAGAGCAGAAAGAACAGAAGGGCATCCAGAGAGAGGAGAATACAGAAGGGCATCTGGATAGAGGAGAGAAAAGAAGGTCATCCAGAGAGAGGAGACAAAAGAAGGTTATCCATAGAGATAAAAAGTCAAAAGGGCATCAAGAGAGTGGAGAAGACACAAGGGCATCGAGAGGAGAAGAAAGAATGTCATCTAGAGAGAGGAGAGAACAGAAGGGCACAAGAGCGATGAGAGTACAGGGGAGCCTCCATAGAAAGAAGAGAACAGAAAGGCAAAGAGAGATATTAGAGGACAAAAGGGAATCCAGAGAGAGAAGAGGACTGACGGGTATCAAAGAGAGGAGAGAAAAGAAGGGCATCCAGAGAGAGGAGAGGACAGAAGGGCATCCAGCGAGGGGAGAAGACAGAAAAGCATCCAGAGAGAGGAGAGAACATAAGTGCATCGAGAGAGAGGAGAAGACAGATCATCCAGAGCGGAAAGAACAGAAGGGCATCCAGGGATATGAGAGTACAGGAGAGCATCCATAGAGAGAAGAGAACAGAAAGTCAAAGAGAGATATTAGACGACAGAAGGGAATCCAGGGAGAGAAGATGACAGAAGAGCATCGAAGAGAGGGGAGAACAAAAGGGCATCCAGAGAGAGTAGAGGACAGAAGGGCATCCAGAGAGCGGCGAAAACACAAGGGCATCCAGAGAGAGGAGAGAACATAAGTGCATCCAGAGAGAGGAGAAGACAGATCATCCATAGATAGGAGATTACAAAAGGGCATCCAGAGAGAAGAGAAAAGAAGGACATCCAGAGAGAGAAGACAGAAGGGCATACAGATGGAGTAGAGTACGAAATGTCATCTGGAGAGAGGAGAGAACAAAAGGGCATCCAGAAAGAGTAGACACAGAAGGGTATCCAGAGACAAGAGAAAAAAGAAGGGCATCCAGAGAGAGAAGAGAACAGAAGGGCATCCAGAGAGAGGAGAGGACACAGGGCAACCAGAGATATGAGAGAACAGAAGATCTTCCTGAGAGAGTAGAGAACAGAACAACATCCACAGACATGAGTGAACATAAGATCATCCACAGAGTGAAGGGAACAGAAGGGCATCCAGAGGGATGAGAGGACAGAATAGAATCTAGAGAAAGGATACAACAGAAAGGAATGCTGAGAGCTGATGAGACAGAAGGGCATTCAGAGAGAAGAGAGGACAGAAGGGCATCCAGAGAGAGGAGAAGACAGAAGGGCATCTGGATAGAGGACAGAAAAGAAGGTCATCCAGAGAGGGAGACAAAAGAAGGTCACCCATAGAGACAAAAAGACAGAAGGGCATCCAGAGAGAGGAGGGAACAGAAGGTCTTCCAGAGAGAGGAGAGAAAAGAAGGTCATGTAGAGAGATGAGCGGACAGAAGGTCATCCAGAGAGAGGAGAAGACAGAATGCATCTAGAGAGGAGAAAACAGAAGGGCATCCAGAGAGATGAGAAAAGAAGGGCATCCATAGAGAGGAGAAAACAGAAGGGCATCCAGAGAGAAGAGAGAACTGAAGGGCATCCAGAGAGATGACAGTACAGGAGAGCCTCCATAGAGAGAAGAGAACAGTCAGGCAACCAGAGAGTTGAGAGGACAGAAGGGCATCCAGAGAGAGGAGACAAAAGAAGGTCATCCATATGGAGAAAAAGACAGAAGGGCATCCATAGAGAGGAGAGAACAGAAGCGCATCCACAGAGATGAGCGAACAGAAGATCATCCAGAGAGAGAAGGGTACAGAAGGGCATCCTGAGGGATGAGAGAATAAAATGGCATGTAGAGAGAGGAGAAGACAGAAGGGCATCCATAGAGAGGTGAAAACAGAAGGGCATCCTAAGAAAGGAGAGGACAGAAGGGCATCCAGAGAGAGGAAGGAACAGAAGGGCATGAAGAGAGAAGAGAAGACAGAAGGGCATTGAGATAGAGGAGAGATCAGAAGGTCATCCAGAGAGAAAAGACAACAGAAGGTCATCCAGAGAAAAGAAAAAACAGAAGGGCATACAGAGAGAGGATAGGACAGAAGGATATCTGGAGAGAGGAGAGAACAGAAGGGCATCCAGAGAAAGGGCAGACAGAAGGGCATCCTGAGACTGGAGAGAACAGAAAATCATCCAGAGAGAGGAGAGAAGAGAAGCACATCAAGAGAGAGGGGCAGAAAGAAGGTCATCCAGCCAGAGTAGAGAATAGAAGGGCATCCATAAAGAGGAGAAGACAGAAGGGCATCCAGAGAGAAAAGTGGAAAGAAGGGAATCCAGAGAGAGAAGAGGACAGAAGGGCATCCAGAGAGATTAGAGGACAGAAGGCCATCCAGCGAGAGGAGAGAACAGAAGGGCATCAAGAGAAAGAGAAGACCAAAGGGTATCCAGAGAGAGGAGAGGACAGAAGGGCCTACATAGAGAGGAGAGAACTTAAGGGCATCCAGAGAGAGGAGAGAACAGAAGCGCATCCAGAAAGAGGAGAGAACAGAAGGGAATTCGGAGAACGAGAAGACAGAAATGTATCCAAAGAGAGAAGAGAACAGAAGGTTATGCGAAGAGATGAAAAGTCAGAAGGGCATCCAGAGAGAGGAGAGCACAGAAGGGCATCCAGAGAGATGAGAGAACAGAGAGGTATCCAGAGAGAATAGAAGAGAGAAGGGTATCTAGAGAGAGGAGGGAAGAGAAGGGCATCCAGCGAGAAGAGAAGACAAAAAGGGAATCCAGAGAGAGGAGAGGACAGAAGTGCATCCAGAGAGAGGTGAGGAAAGAAGGGCATCCAGAGATAGGAGAGGACAGAAGGGTTCCAGAGAGAGGAGAGAACAGAAAGCCATCCAGACGGAGGAGAAGACAGAAGGGCATCCATGGAGAGGAGAGGTCAGAAGGGCATCTAGAGTGAGGAGAGAAGTGAAGGGCATCGAGAGAGGAGAAGACAGAAACACATCCACAGAGAGGGGAGAACAGTAGGTCATCCAGAGAGCAGAGAAGACAGAAGGGCATCCAGAGAGAGGAGAGGACAGAAGGGCAACTAGAGAGACGAGAGAAGAGAAGGGCATCCAGCGAGAGGAGAAGACAAAAAGGGAATCTAGAGAGAAGAGAGAACAGAAGGGCATCCAGAGAGAAGAGAAAACAGAAACACATCTAAATGGAGGCGAGAACGGAAGGGCATCCAGAGTGCAGAGAAGACAGAAGTGCATCCAGGGAGAGTAGAGAATAGAATGGTATCCAGAGAGCAGAGAAAACATAAGAACATCAAGAGATAGGAGAGAACATAAGGGCATCCAGAGAGAATAGAGGACAGAAGGTATGTTGAGGAGTAGAGAATAGAAAGGTATTCAGAAAGAGGAGAAGAGAGAAGGGCATCGGGATATAGGAGAAGACAGAAGGGCTTCCAGAGAGAGTAGTTGACAGAATGGCCTCCAGAGAGAAGAGAGAAAAGAAGGGCATCCAGAGAGAGGGGAGGTCAGAAGGGCATCAACAGAAAAGAGTACAGAAGGCCATACAGAGAGAGGAGAAGACCGAAAGGCATCTAGATAGAGGAGAGAATAGAAGGGCATCTAGAGAGAGGAGAGAACAGAAGGGCATCAAGAGAAGGAGAAGACAGAGCGAATCCAGAGAGAGAAGAGAACAGAAGGGCATTTGGAGAGAGGAGAAGACAGAAGGGCATCCAGAGAGAAGAGAGGATAGAACGGCATCCAGTGAGAGGAGAAGACAAAAGGGAATCCAGAGACTAGTGGGAAAAAGAGCATCGAGAGAGAGGAGAGAGAACAAGGGCATCCAGAGAGAGTAGAGAAAAGAAGGGCATCCACATAAAATAGTACAGAAGGCCATACAGAGAGAGGAGACGACAGAAAGGCATCTAGACAGAGGAGAGACCAGAAGGGCATCAATAAAGAGGAGATAACAGAAGTGCATCCAGAAAGAGGAGAGAACAGAAGGGCATCCAGAGAAGGAGAAGACAGAGCGAATCCAGAGAGAGGAGAAAACAGAAGGGCAATCAGAGAGAGGAGAGGATAAAACTGCATCCATAGAGAGGAGAAGACAGTAGGGCATCCGGAGAGAGGAGAGTGCAGAATGGTATCCAGATTGAGGAGACTACAGAAGGGCATCAGAGAGAGGCGAGGATAAATCTACATCCAGAGAGAGGAGAAGACAGTAGGGCATCCAGAGAGAGGAGAGAGCAGAAGGGTATCCAGAAAGAGGAGAGAACAGAAGGGCATCAAGAGAGAGGGGAAGACAGAAGGGAATCCAGAGAGAGGATAGAACACAAGGGAATTCAGTGAGAGGAGAGCGAAGAAGGGCATACAGGGAAAGGAGAAGACAGTAGGGCATCCAGAAAGAGGAGAGAACAGAAGGGCATCCGGAGAGAGGAGAGAACAAAAGGGCATCCAGAGAAAGGAGAAGACAGAAGGAAACCCGAAGAGACGAGAGAACAGAAGGGCATAGGCAGAAAGGAGAAGACAGAAGGACATCCAGAGAGAGAAGAGGACAGAAGAGCATCCAGAGATAGGAGAGCACAGAAGGGCATCCAGAGAGACAAGAGAAAAGAGAGGAATCCAGACAGAATAGAGGACAGAAGGGCATCTAATGAGAGGATAGAAAAGAAGGGCAACCAGTGAGAGGAGAAGACAAAAAGGGAATCCAGAGAAAGGAGAGAACAGAAGGGCATCCAGAGAGAGGTGAGGAAAAAGGGCATCCAAGAGAGGAGAGTGAAGAAGGGCATTCAGAGAGAGGAGAGGACAGAAGGCATCTAGAGAGAGGAGATTAGAGAAGGGAATCCAGAGAGAAGAGAAAAGAAGGGAATCCAAAGAGAAGAGAAGACAGAAGGGCATGCAGAGGGAGGAGAGGACAGAAAGGCATCCTGATAAAGGAGAGAGCAGAAGGGCATCCAGAGAGAGGAGAGACAGAAGGGCATCCAGAAACAAGAGAGGAAAGAAGGGCATCAAGGGAGAAGACAGAACAGAAGGGCATACAGAGATCTGCGAGAACAAAAATGCATGTAGACAGAGGAGAATACAGAAGAGCATCCAGAGAGATGAGAGATGAGAAGAGCATCCAGAGAGAGGAGAGGACACAAGTGCATCCAGAAATATGAGAGGACCGAAGATCTTCTAGAGAGAGGAGAGAACAGAAGGGCATCCACAGAGATGTGTGAACAGAATATCATTCAGAGGGATGAGAGTACATAACAGAATCTAGAGAGAGAATAGAACATAAGGGCATCCAGAGAGATGATGAGACAGAAGGTCATCCAGAGAGAGGAGACAATGGAGGGTCATCTATAGTGACGAAAATACAGAAGGGCATCCAGAGAGAGAAGAGGACAGAAGGGCATCCAGATAGAGGAGAAGACAGAATTGCATCCAGAGATATGAGAATACAGAAGGGCATGTAGAGGGAGGAGAAGAAAGAAGGGCATCCATAGATAGGTGAAAACAGAAGGGCCTCCAGAGAAAAAAAGAAGACAGAAGGACATCCAGAGAGATGACTGTACAGAAGGGCATCGGCAGAGTGAAGAGAGCAGAAGAGCATCCAGAAAGACAGAAAGACACAAGGGCATCCAAAGATAGGAGAGGACAGAAGGGCAACAAGAGAGAGGAAAGAACAGTAGGGGATCCAGATAGAGGAGAAGACAGAAGGGCATCGCGAGAGAGGAGGGGACAGAAGGGCAACTAGATAGAGGAGAGGACAGATGGACATCCAGAGAGAGGAGAGAACAGATGGACATCCATGGAGACGAAAGGTCAGAAGGGCATCCACAGAGAGTAGAGAATAGAACGGTATCCAGAGGGCTGAGAAGACAGAGGGGCATCCAGAGAAAGGAGAATTCAGAAGGGTAGCCAGTGAGAGGAGATAACAGAAAGGCATCAAGAGAGGGGAGAGGAGAGAAGGGCATCCAGAGAGAGGAGAGGACAGAAAGGCATCTAGAGAGAGGAGAGGACAAAAGTGAATACAGAGAGAGGAGAAGACAGAAGGGCATTCAGAGAGAGGAGACAGCATTAGGGCATCCAGAGAGAGGAGAAGAAAGAAGGGAATCCAAAGAGAGGAGAGAATAGAAGAACATCCATAAAGAGGAGAGAACAGAAGGGAATCCAGAAAAATGAGAGAACAGAAGATAATCTAGAGAGAAAAGAGAACAGAAGGGCAACCAGAGATATGAGACGACAGGAAAAAATCCAGAGAGAGGAGAGGACAAAAGGGCATCCAGAACGTGGAGAGTACAGAAGGGCATCGAGAGAGGTGAGGACAGGAGGGCATCCAGAGAAAGGAGAGGACAGAGGGGCATCCAAAGAGAATGGGGAATGTAGAGTGCCATCCAATGAGAGGAGAGAACCAAAGGGCATCAGAGAGAGGAGAAGACAAAAGGGCATTAATATAGAGGAGAAAACAGAAGTGCATCCAGAGAGAGGAGAAGCATGAAGGCCATCCAGCATGAAGAGAAGATATAAGAGCATCCGGAGAAAGGAGAGATCAGAAGGTCATCCAGAGAGAGGAGAAGACAGGAGGACATCCAGGGAGATGAGAGGAAAGAAGGGAATCCATATGTAGGAGAGAACAGTTCGGCATAAAAAGAGAGGAGAGGACACAAGTGCATCCAGAGAGAGGAGAGAATATAAAGGCATGTAGAGAGAGGAGCGGACAGAAGGGCATTCACAGATTGGGAAGAACAGAAGAGCATTGAGAGTGAGGAAACAACATGAGAGCATCCAAATAGAAGAGAGGACAGAAGTGCACCCAGAGATAGGAGATAACAGAAGGGCATCTGGAAAGAGGAGAGGACAGAAAGGCTTCCAAAGAGAGAAGACAGAAGGGCATCCAGAGAGATTAGAGTACAGGAGAGAATCTAGAGAAAGAAGAGAACAGAAAGGCAACCAGAGATATGAGAGGACAGAAGGAAATCCAGAGAGAGGAGAGAACAGAAGGGCATCTAGAGAGAGGAGAAGTCAGAAGGATATCTAGAGTGTGGAGAAAATTTACGGGCATCCAGAGAGAGGAGAATCTGAAGGGCATCGAGATAATAGGGAGAACAGAAGGGCATAGGAAGAGAGGACAGAAGAGCATCAAGACAGAGGAGAGCACAAAGAGGAATCCAGAGAGATGAGAGAACAGAAGGATATCCAGTGAGAATAGAGTACACAAGGGATCTTGAGAGAGAAGAGAAGGGAAGAGAATCCACAGAGAGGAGAATACAAAAAGGAAATCCTAAGAGAATAGAGAACAGTAGGGCATCCAGAGAGAGGAGAGGACAGAAGAGAAACTAGAGAAAGGAGAGTACAGTAGGGCATCCAGAGAGAGGAGAGTACAGAAGAGATCCAGAGAGAGGAGAGAACAGAAATCCATCCAGAGGTGAGGACATAAGGGCATCCAGAGAGAGGAAAGGACAGAAGGGCAACCAGAGAGAGGAGAGAACAAAATGGCATCCATTGAGAGGAGAGATCATAAGGGCATCCACAGAGAGTAGAGAACAGAAGGGCATCCAGAGAGCAGAGAAGACAGAAGGGCATCTAGAGAGAGTAGAGAATAGAACGGTATCCAGAGAGCAGAGAAGACAGAAGGGCATCCAGAGAAAGTTGAAGACAGAAGGGTATCCATTGAGAGGAGAGAACAGAAAGGCATCAAGAGAGAGGAGAGGACATAAGGGCATCCAGAGAGAGGAGAAGACAGAAGGGAATCCAAAGAGAGGAGAGAATAGAAGGGCATCCATAAAGAGGAGAGAACAGAAGGGCATCCAGAGAGACGAGGGAACAGAAGATAACCTACAGAGAAAAGAGAGCAGAAGGGCTACCAGAGATATGAGAGGACAGAAAAAATCCAGAGAGAGGTGAGGACAGAAGGGCATCCAGAGAAAGGAGAGGACAGAAGGGCATCCAAAGAGAGGAGAGGACAGAAGGGCAACCAGAGAAAGGAGACAACAGAAAAACATCCAGAGAGCGGAGATGACAGAATGGCATCCAAAGAGAGGAAAGACCAGAAGGGCATCCAGAGAGGGGAGAATACAGAAGGGCATCCAAAGAGAGGAGAGAATAGAAGAGCATCGGACGAGAGGAGAAAATAGAAGGGCATCAATAGAGAGGAGATGACAGAAGGGCATCCATAGAGAAGACAGAAGGGCATCCAGAGAGAGGAGAGGACAGAAGGGCATTCAGATAGAGCAGAGCCCAGAAGGGCATCCAGAGGTGTGAGAATACAGGAGGTCATCGAGAGAGGATAGGACAAAAAGGAAACCGGAAAGGAGAACAGAAGGGCATCCAGAGAGAGTAGAGGACAGAAGGGCCTCCACAGAGAGGGGAGAACAGAAGAGCATCAGAGACAGGAGGTAACAGAAGGGCGTCCGGAGAGAAGAGGGAACAGAAAGGCATCCAGAGAAAAGAGAGGACAGAAGGGCATCCAGAGAGAGGAGAGGACAGAAGGGCATCCAGAGAGAGGAGAGAACAGAAGGGCATCCAGAGAGAGAAGACAGAAAGGCATTCAGAGAGAGTAGAGAGCATTAGGGCATCCAGAGAGAGGAGATGACAGAAGGGAATCCAAAGAGAGGAGAGAACAGAAGGGCATCCAAAGAAAACAGAAGTCAGAGGGGCATCCAGAGAGAGGAGAGACCAGAAGGGCATCCAGAGATAGGAGAATACAGAAGGGCATCCACAGAGAGGAGAAAATAGAAGAGCATCAGATGAGAAGAGAAAACAGAAGGGCATCAAAAGAGAGGAGAGGACAGAAGGGCATCCATAGAGAAGAGAAGACAGAAGGGCATCCAGAGAGAGGATAGGACAAAAAGGAAACCAGAAAGAAGAACAGAAGGGCATCCACAGAGAGGAGAAGACAGAAGGGCATCCAGAAGGGCATCCAGAGAGAGGAGAGGTCAGAAGAGCATCGAGAAAAAGGAGAGAACAGAATGGCATCCAGAGAGAGGAGAGTACCTAAGGGCATCCACAGAGAGGGGAGAACAGAAGAGCATCAGAGAGAGTAGTTAACAGAAGGGCATCCTGAGAGAAGAGGGAACGGCATCCAGAGAGAGGAGAGGACAGAAGGGCATCCACAGAGAGGAGAGAACAGAAGTGAAACCAAAGAAAGAAGACAGAAGGGCATTCAGAGAGAGTAGAGAGCATTAGGGCATCCAGAGAGAGGAGAAGACAGAAGGGAATCCAGAGAGGAGAAAACAGAAGGGCATCCAATGAAAGCAGAAGTCAAAAAGGCATGCAGAGAGAGGAGAGGAATGAAGGACATCCCAAAATAAGAGAGAACAGAAGGGCATCCAGAGAGAGCAGAAGACAGAATGACATCAAGAGAGAGATGAGGACCGAAGGGCATCTGGAGAGAGGAGAAGACAGAAGGGCATCCAGTGAGAGGAGAGAACAGAAGGGCATCTAGAGAGAAGAGAAGACAGAAAGATATTAGAGTGAGGAGAAAATTGTCAGGCATCCAGAGAGAGGAGAATCTGAAGGGCATCAAGAGAATTGATAGAACAGAAGGGACTAGGGAGAGAGGAGAAGAAAGAAGGGCATCCAGAGAGAGGAGTGGATAAAAGGTCATACAGAGAGAGGAGAGCACAAAAAGGAATCCAGAGAGACAAGAGAACAGAAGGATATCCAGAGAAAATAGAGGACAAAAGGCCTTCTTGAGAGAGAATAGAAGAGAAGCGCATACAGAGAGGGGAGAAGAAAAAAGGGAATCCATAGAGAGGAGAGAGCATTAGGGCATCCATAAAGAGGAGAAGACAGAAGGGAATCCAAAGAGAGGAGAGAATAGAAGGGCATCCATAAAGAGCAGAGAACAGAAGGGCATGCAGAGAGATGAGAGAACTGAAGATAATCTACAGAGAAAAGAGAACAGAAGGGCAACAGAAGATATGAGAGGACAGAAAAAAATCCAGATAGAGGAGAAGACAGAAGGGCATCCAGAGCATGGAGAGTACTGAGGGGCATCCAGAGAGAGGTGAGGACAGAAGGGCATCCAGAGAGAGGAGAGGACAGAAGGGCATCCAAAGAAAGGAGACAACAGAAGGACATCCATAAAGTGGAGATGACAGAAAGGCATCCAGAGAGAGGAGGGATCAGAAGGCATCCAGAGAGAGGAGAATACAGAAGGGCATCTACAGAGAGGAGAGAATAGAAGAGCATCGGGCAAGAGGAGAAAACAAATGGGCCTCAAAGAGAGGAGATGACAGAAGTGCATCCATAGAGCAGAGAAGACAGAAGGGCATCCAAGGAGATGAGAAGATAGAAGTGCATCCCGACAGAAGAGAGGACAGAAATGGCATCCAGAAAGAGAAGAGGACACAAGGGCATCCAAGTAGAGGAGAGAACAGAAGGACATACAGAGAGAGGAGAAAACAGAAGGGTATCCAGAGAGAGGAGAGGAAAATATGGCATCCAGAGAGAGGAGAGAACAGAAGGGCATCCAAAGAAAGGAGAAGACAAAAGGGCATCCAGAGAGAGGAGAAGACAGAAGTGCATCCCGACAGAAGAGAGGACATAAATGGCATCCAGAGAGAGAAGAGGACACAAGGGCATCCAGATAGAGGAGAGAACAGAAGGGCATACAGAGAGAGGAGAAAACAGAAGCGTATCCAGAGAGTGGAGAGGACAGAAGGACATCCCAAAAGAAGAGAGAACAGAAGGGCATCCAGAGAGATGAGGGAACAGGAGAGAATCCAGAAATAGGAGAGAACAGAAACCTATCCAGAGAGGAGAAGACTGAAGTACATCCAGAGAAAGAAGAGGACCGAAGGGCATCCGGAGAGAGGAGAAAACAGAAGGGCATCCAGAGAGAGGAGAGAACAGAATGGCATCCAGTGAGAGGAGAGAAAAGAGGGGCATCTAGAGAGAGAAGTGAAGACAGAAGGATATCCAGAGTAAGGAGAAAATTGTCAGGCATACAGATGGCGGAGAATACTGAAGGGCATCGAGAGAATCCAGAGAACAGAAGGGCATAGGGAGAGAGGAGAAGACAGAAGGGCATCCAGAGAGAGGAGAGGACAGAAGGGCATCCAGAGAGAGGAGAGAACAGAAGGGCATCCAGAGAGGAGAGAGTAAAGAAGAGATCCAGAGAGAGGAGAGAACAGAACAAATCCAATGAGAGGAGAGAACAGAAAGCCATCCAGAGAGAGGAGCGAACAGAAGGTCATCCAGAGTGTGGAGAGGACAGAAGGGTATCCAGAGAGAGAAGGGAACAGAAAGGGATCCTGAGGGATGAGAGGACAGAGGAGAATCTAGAGAAAGGAGAAAATAGAAGGGCATCCAGACAGATGACAAGACAGAAGGGATCCAGAGAGAGGAGAGTACAGCATAAATCCAATGAGAGGAGAGAACAGAAAGCCATCCAGAGAGAGGAGAGGACAGAAGGGCATCCAGAGTGTGGAGAGGACAGAAGGGTATCCAGAGTGATGAGAGGACAGAGGAGAATCTAGAGAAAGGAGGGAACAGAAGGGATCCAGACAGATGAGAAGACAGAAGGGCATCTAGAGAAAGGAGAGGACAGAATGGCATCCAGAGAGAGGAAAGAACAGAAGGACATCTAGAGAGAGGAGAAGACAGAAGGGCCTCAGGAAAGAGAAGAGAACAGAAGGAGATCCAGAGGGAGGAGACAACAGAAGGTCATCCAGAGTGATGAAAATACAGAAGGGCATCCAGAGAGAGAAGAGGACAGAAGGGCATCCAAAGAGAAGAGAACAGATGGGTATCCAGAGAGAGCAGAATACAGAAGGGCATCCAGAGTGAAGAGAGGACAGAAAGGCATGTAGAGAGAGGAGAAGACATAAGGGCATCCATAGATAGGTGAAAACAGAAGGGCATCCAGAGAGATGAATTGACAGAAGAACATACAGAGAGTGGAGAGTCCAGAAGGTCATCCATAAAGAGGGGAAGAGAGAATGGCATCTAGAGAGAGGAGAGAACAGAAGGGCATCCAGAGAGAGGAGAGTACAGAAGAGATCCAGAGAGACGAGAGAACAGAAAGCCATCCAGAGAGAGGTGAGGACAGAAGGGCATCCAGAGAGAGGAGAGGACAGAAGGGCATCCAAGAGAGAAGGGAACAGAAGGGCATCCAGAGGTATGAGAGGACAGAAAGGAATCTATAGAAAGGAGAGAACAGAAGGGCATCCAGAGAGAGGAAAGAACAGAAGGACATCCAGAGTGATGAAAATACAGAAGGGCATCCAGAGAGAGGAGAGTACAGAATGGAATCCATAAAGAAGAGAAGATAGAAGGGCATCCAGAGAGAGAAGAGGACACCAGGGCATCCAGGTCAAGGAGGGAACAGAAAGGCATAAAGAGAGAGGCGAGAACATTAGGGTATCCGGAGAGAGGATAGGAAAAAATGGCATCCAGAGAGAGAAGAGAACAGAAGGGCATCCAAAGAAATAAGAAGACAGAAGGGCATCCAGAGACAAGAGAGGAAAGAAGGGCATCCAGAGAGAGGAGAGAACAGAAGGAGATCCAGAGAGAGGAGTGAACAAAAAGGCATGTAGAGCTAGGAGAAGACAGAAGGGCATCCAGAGAGATGAGAGAATAGACGAGCATCCAGAGAGAGGAGAGGACACAAGGGCATCCAGAGATATGACAGAACCGAACATCTTTCAGAGCGAGGAGAGAACAGAAGGGCATCCACAGAGATGAGGAAACAGAAGATCATCAAGTGATAGAAGGAAACAAAAGGCCATAGAGAGGGAGGAGAGGACAGAATAGAATCTAGAGAGAGAATACAACAGTAGGGCATCCAAAGAGATGTAGAGACAGAAGGTCATCCAGAGATAGGAGAAAACAAATGCTCATCCATAGTGACAAAAAAACAGAAGCCATCCAGATAGAAGAGAACTGAAGGTCATCCACATAGAGCAGAGTAAAGAAGGGCATAGAGAGAGAGGAGAGAACAGAAGGACATCCAGTGAGAGTAGAGAATAGAACGGTATCCAGAGAGCAGGGAAGACAGAAGGGCCTTCAGAGAAAGGAGAAGACAGAAGGGCATCCAGTGAGAGGAGAGAACAGAAAGGAATCAAGAGGGAGGAGAGGACAGAAGGACATCCAAAGAGAGAAGAGAATAGAAAGGCATCCAGAGAGAGGAGAGAACAGAAGTGAATCCAAGAGAAGAGAAGAGAAGAGAAGAGAAGAGAAGAGAAGAGAAGAGAAGAGAAGAGAAGAGAAGAGAAGAGAAGAGAAGAGAAGAGAAGACAGAAGGCCATTCAGAGAGAGGAGAGAGCATTAGGGCATCCAGAGAGAGGAGAAGACAGAAGGGAATCCAAAGAGAGGAAAGAATAGAAGGGCATCCATAAAGAGGAGAGAACAGAAGGGCATCCAGAGAGATTAGAGAACAAAAGATAATCTAGAGAGAAAAAAGAACAGAAGGGCAACCAGAGATATAAGAGGACAGAAAAAAATCCAGAGATAGGAGAGGACAGAAGGGCATCCAGAGCAAGGAGAGTACTGAAGGGCATCCAGAGAGATTATAGGACAGAAAGTCATCTGGAATGGAGAACAGAAGGTAATCCAGAGAGCGGAGAATATAGAAGGGCATCCAGAGTGATGAGAGGACAGAGAGGCATGTAGAGAGAGGAGAAGACATAAGGGCATCCATAGATAGGTGAAAACAGAAGGGCATGCAGAGAAAGGAGAAGACAGAAGGGCATCCAGAGAGATGACTTGACAGAAGAGCATACGGAGAGTGGAGAGATCAGAAGGTCATCCAGAGAGAGGGGAAGACAGAAGGGCATCCAGAGGGATGACTTGACAGAAGAGCATACGGAGAGTGGAGAGATCGGAAGGTCATCCAGAGAGAGTAGAAGACAGAAGGGCATCCAGACAGAGGAGAGGACAGAAGGGCATTCCGAGAGAGGCAAGTACAGAAGGGCATCCAGAGAGAGGAGAAGACAGAAGGGCATCTGAATAGAAGAGAGAAAAGAAGGTCATCCTGAGAGAGGAGGCAACAGATGGTCATCCAGAGAGATGAAAAGACAGAATGGTATCCAGAGAGAGGAGAGGACAGAAGGGCTTACAGAGAGAGGAGAGAACAGAAGCCCATGTAGAGAGAGAAGAAGACAGAAGGGCATCCATAGTTAGGTGAAAACAGAAGGGCATCCAGAGAGAGGAGAACACAGAGGGGCATCCAGAGTGATGAGAGGACAAAGAGGCATGTAGAGAGAGGAGAAGACATAAGGCCATCCATAGATAGGTGAAAACAGAAGGACATCCAGAGAGAGGAGAAGACAGAAGGGCATCCAGAGAGATGACTTGACAGAAGAGCATATGGAGAGTGGAGAGATCAGAAGGTCATCCAGAGAGAGGGGAAGACAGAAGAGCATCCAGACAGAGGAGAGGGCAGAAGGGCATTCAGAGAAAGGAAAGTACAGAAGGGCATCTAGAGAGAGGAGAAGACAGAAGGGCATCTGAATAGAAGAGAGAAAATAATGTCATCCTGAGAAAGGAGGCAACAGACGGTCATCCAGAGAGACGAAAAGACAGAAGGGCATCCAGAGAGAGGAGAGAACAGAAGGGCTTCCAGAGAGAGGAGAGAACAGAAGTGCCTGTTAGAGAGAAGAAGAAAGAAGGGCATCCATAGATAGGTGAAAACAGAAGGGCATCCAGAGTGAGGAGAAGACTGATGGGCATCCGCTTAGAGGAGAGAACCGAAGGGCATCCTGAAAGAGGAGACAAGAGAATGTCGTCCAGATTGAAGAGAAGACAGAAGGGCATACAGAGAGAGGAGAGGACAGAAGAAAATCCGGAGAGAGGAGAGAACAGAAGGGCATCCAGAGAGAGGAGAGTACAGAAGGGATCCAGAGAGAGGAGAGCACAAAAGGGAATCCAGAGAGAGGAGAGAACAGAAGGATAACCAGAGAGAATAGAGGACAAAAGGGTATCATGAGAGAGGAAAGAAGAGAAGCACATCCAGAGAGAAGAGAAGACAAAAAGGGAATCCAGAGACAGGAGAGAACAGTAGGGTATCCAGAGAGAGGAGAGGACAGAAGGGCATCCAGAGAGAGTAAACTACATAAGGGATTCAGAGAAAGGGGAGAACAGAAAGCCATCCAGAGAGAGGAGAGGACAGAAGGGCATCCATGGAGAGGAGAGATCAGAAGGGCCTCCACTGATAGGAGAGAACAGACTGGAATCCAGAGTACAGAGAAAATAAAAGGGCATTCAAAGATAGTAGAGAATAGAATGGTATTCAGAGAGCAGAGAAGACAGAAGGGCATCTAGAGATAGGAGAAGATTTAAGGGCATCCAGTGAGAGGAGAGAACCGAAGGGCATCTAGAGAGAGTAGAAGACGGAGGGGCATCCATAGAGAGCTGAAAACAGAAGTGCATCCAGAGAGAGGACAAGACAGAAGGGCATCCAGAGTGAAGAGAAGACAGAAGAGCATCCGAGGGAGGAGAGATCAGAAGGTCATCCCATGAGAGGAGAAGATGGGAGGACATCCAGGGAGATGAGAGGAGAGAAGGGAATCCAGATGTAGGATAGAACATAAGGGCATAAAAAAGAGGAGAGGACACAAGTTCATCCAGAGAGAGGAGAGAACATAAAGGCATGTAGAGAGAGGAGAGGACAGAAGGGCATTCACAGATTGGGAAGAACAGAAGAGCATCCATCGAGAGTGAGGAGACAACATGAGAGCACCCAAAGAGAAGAGAGGACAGAATGGCACCCAGAGAGAGGAGATAACATAAGGGTATCTGGAGAGAGAAGAAGACAGAAGGGCTTCCAGCGAGAGAAGACAGAAAGGCTTCCAGAGAGATTAGAGTACAGAAGAGAATCTAGAGAGAGAAGAGAACCGATAGGCAACTAGCGATATGAGAGGACAGAAGGAAATCCAGAGAGAGGAGAGGACAGTAGAGCATCCAGAGAGAGGCAAGGACAGAAGAGCATCCGGAGAGAGGAGAGAACAGAAGGGCATCCAGAGATAGGAGAAGACAGAAGGGCATACAGAGAGAAGGAGTAAAGAAGGACATACAGAGAGAGGAGAAAACAGAAGGGCATCTAGACAGAGGAGAAGTCAGAAGGATATCCAGAGTGAGGAGAAAATTGTTGGACATCCAGAGAGAGGAGAATCTGAAAAGCATCGATAGAATCGAGAGAACAGAAGGGCATACGGAGAGACGAGAAGACAGAAGAGCATCCTGAGAGAGGAGAGGACAGAAGGGCATCAAGACAGAGGAGAGCACAAAGAGGAATCCAGAGAGATGAGAGAACTGAAGGATATCTAGAGAGAATAGAGGACACAAAGGATCTTGAGAGAGGAGAGAAGAGAAGTGCATCCAGAGAAAGGAGAAGACAAAAAGGGAATCCAGAGAGAGGAGAGGAGAGAAGGGCAACTAGAGAGAGGAGAGGACAGAAGGGCATCCAGAGAGAGAAGAGTACAGAAGGAATCCAGAGAGAGGAGAGAACAGAAAGCCATTCAGAGAGAGGAGAGGACAGAAGGGCATCCAGAGAGGAGAGGACAGAAGGGCATCCAGAGAGAGGAAAGAACAGAAGGGCATACATGGAGAGGAGAGGTCAGAAGGGCATCCACAGAGAGGAGAGAACAGACAGGCATACAGAAAGCAGAGAAGACAGAAGGGCATCCAGATAAAGTAGAGAATAGAATGGTATCCAGAGAGCAGAGAAGACAGAAGGGCATCCATAGAAAGGAGAAGACAGAAGGGTATCCAGTGAGAGGAGAGAACAGAAAGACATCAAGAGAGAGGAGAGGACAGAAAGGCATCCAGAGAGAGGAGAGAACAGAAGTGAATCCAGAGAGAGGAGAAGACAGAAGGGCATTTAGACATAGGAGAGAGCATTAGGGCATCCATAGAGAGGAGAAGACCGAAGGGAATCCAAAGTGAGGAGAGAATAGAAGGGCATCCATAAAGAGGAGAGAACAGAAGGGCATCAAGAGATAAGAGTACATAAGTTAATCTAGAGAGAAAAGAGAACAGAATGGCAACCAGAGATATGAGAGGACAGAAAAAAATCCAGAGAGAGGAGAGGACAGGAGGGCATCCAGAGCATGGAGAGTACAGAAGGGCATCCAGAGAGAGGTGAGGACAGAAAGGCATCCATGGTAAGGAGAGGACTGAAGGGCATCCAGAGAGAGGAGAGACCAAAAGCGCATCCAGATAGAGGAGAATACAGAAGGGCAGCCACAGAGAGGAGAGAATAGAAGAGCATTGGACGAGAGGAGAAAACAGAAGGACATTAAAAGAGAGGAGAGGACAGACTGGGATTCATAGAGAAGAGAAGACAGAAGGGCATCGAGAGAGAGGAGAGTACAGAAGGGAATCCAGACAGAGGAGAGGACAGAAGGTCATCCAGAGAGAGGAGAGAACAGAAGGTTATCCATGGAGAGGAGAGGTCAGAAGCGCATCCACAGAGAGGAGAGAACCGACGGGCATCCAGAGAGTGGAGAAGACAGAAGAGCATCCAGAGAGAGTACAGAATAGATCAGTATCCAGAGACCAGAGAAGACAGAAGGGCATTCAGAGAAAGGAGAAGACAGAAGTGAATTAAGTGAAAAGACAGAACAGAAAGGCATCAAGAGAGAGCAGAGGACAGAAGGGCATCTAGAGAGAGGAGAGTACAGAAAGGCATCTAGAGAAAGGAGAGAACAGAAAGGAATGTAGAGAGAGGAGAGGACAGAAGGGCATCCACGGATTGGGAAGAACAGAAGAGCATCGAGAGAGACTAGACAACATAAAAGAATCCAAAGAGAGGAGAGAATAGAAGAGCATCCAGAAAGAGGAGAGAACAGAAGGGCATGCAGAGAGATGAGAGAACAGAAGGTAATCTAGAGAGAAAAGAGAACAGAATGGTAACCAGACATATGAGAGGACAGAAAAAAATCCAGAGAGAGGAGAAGACAGAAGGGCATCCAGAGCGTGGAGAGTACTGATGGGCATCCAGAGAGAGTTGAGGACAGAGGTGCATCCAGAGAGAGGAGAGGACAGAAGGGCATCCAAAGAAAGGAGACAACAGAAGGACATCCATAAAGCGGAGATGACAGAAAGGCATCCAGAGAGAGGAGGGACCAGAAGGACATCCAGAGAGAGGAAAATACAGAAGGGCATCCACAGAGAGGAGAGAATAGAAGAGCATCGGGCGAGAGGAGAAAACAGATGGACCTCAAAGAGTGGAGATGACAGAAGGGCATCAATAGAGCAGAGAAGACAGAAGGGCATCCAAAGAGAGGAGAAGATAGAAGTGCATCCCGACAGAAGAGAGGACAGAAATGGCATCCAGAGAGAGAAGAGGACACAAGGGCATCCAGATAGAGGAGAGAACAGAAGGGCATACAGAGAGAGGAGAAAACAGAAGGGTATCCAGAGTGAGGAGAGGAAAATAAGGGATCCAGAGAGAGGAGAGAACAGAAGGGCATCCAAAGAAAGGAGAAGACAGAAGGACATCCAGAGAGTAGACAGGACAGAAGGACATCCCAAAAGAAGAGAGAACAGAAGGGCATCCAGAGAGATGAGGGAACAGGAGAGAATCCAGAAAGAGGAGAGAACAGAAACCTATCCAGAGAGAGCAGAAGACTGAAGTACATCCAGAGAAAGAAGAGGACTGAAGGGCATCGGGAGAGAGGAGAAGACAGAAGGGCATCCAGAGAGAGGAGAGAACAGAATGACATCCAGTGAGAGGAGAGAAAAGAGGGGCATCTAGAGAGAGAGGTGAAGACAGAAGGATATCCAGGGTGAGGAGAAAATTGTCAGGCATCCAGATGGCGGAGAATACTGAAGGGCATTGAGAGAATCGAGAGAACAGAAGGGCATAGGGAGAGAGGAGAAGATAGAAGGGCATCCAGAGAGAGGAGAGGACAGAAGGGCATCCAGAGAGAGGAGAGAACAGAAGGGCATCCAGAGAGAAGAGAGTACAGAAGGGATCCAGAGAGAGGAGAGAACAGAACAAATCCAATGAGAGGAGAGAACAGAAAGTCATCCAGAGAGAGGAGCGGACAGAAGGTCATCCAGAGTGTGGAGAGGACAGAAGGGTATCCAGAGAGAGAAGGGAATGGAAAGGGATCCAGAGGGATGAGAGGACAGAGGAGAATCTAGAGAAAGGAGAGAATAGTAGGGCATCCAGACAGATGACAAGACAGAAGGGATCCAGAGAGAGGAGAGTACAGAACAAATCCAATGAGAGGAGAGAACAGAAAGCCATCCAGAGAGAGGAGAGGACAGAAGGACATCCAGAGTGTGGAGAGGACAGAAGGGTATCCAGAGTGATGAGAGGACAGAGGAGAATCTAGAGAAAGGAGAGAATAGTAGGGCATCCAGACAGATGACAAGACAGAAGGGATCCAGAGAGAGGAGAGTACAGAAGAAATCCAATGAGAGGAGAGAACAGAAAGCCATCCAGAGAGAGGAGAGGACAGAAGGGCATCCAGAGTGTGGAGAGGACAGAAGGGTATCCAGAGTGATGAGAGGACAGAGGAGAATCTAGAGAAAGGAGAGAACAGAAGGGATCCAGACAGATGAGAAGACAGAAGGGCATCCAGAGAAAGGAGAGGACAGAATGGCATCCAGAGAGAGGAAAGAACAGAAGGACATCTAGAGAGAGGAGAAGACAGAGGGGCCTCAGGAAAGAGAAAAGAACAGAAGGAGATCCAGAGGGAGGAGACAACAGAAGGTCATCCAGAGTGATGAAAATACAGAAGGGCATCCAGAGAGAGGAGAGGACAGAAGGGCATCCAAAGAGAAGAGAACAGATGGGTATCCAGAGAGAGCAGAATACAGAAGGGCATCCAGAGTGATGAGAGGACAGAAAGGCATGTAGAGAGAGGAGAAGACATAAGGGCATCCATAGATAGGTGAAAACAGAAGGACATCCAGAGACAAGAGAAGACAGAAGGGCATCCAGAGACATGACTTGACAGAAGAGCATACAGAGAGTGGAGAGTTCAGATGGTCATCCAGAGAGAGGAGAGTACAAATGGCATCCAGAGAGAGGAGAGCACAAAAGGGAATCCAGAGAGACGTGAGAACAGAAGGGCATCCAGAGAGAGGAGAGGAGAGAAGGGCATCCAGAGAGAGGAGAGGACAGAAGGGCCTTCTGAGAGAGGAGAAGACAAAAAGGGAATCCATTGAGAGGAGAGATCAGAAGGGCATCCACAGAGAGGAGAGAACAGACGGGCATCCAGAGAGCAGAGAAAACAGAAGGGCTTTCAGAAAAACTAGAGAATCGAACGGTTTCCAGATAGCAGAGAAGACAAAAGGGCATCCTGACAAAGAAGAAAATAGAAGGGCATCCAGTGAGAGGAGAGAACCGAAGGGCATCCAGAGAGAGGAGAAGAAGGAGGGGCATCCATAGAGAGGTGAAAACAGAAGTGCATCCAGAGAGGGGAGAAGAGTGACGCGCATCCAGTGTGAAGAGAAGATAGAAGGTCATCCAGAGAGACTAGAAGAAAGGAGGACATCCAAGGAGATGAGAGGACAGAAGGGAATCCAGAGGTAGGAGAGAAGACAAGGGCATAAAAAGAGAGGAGAGGACACAAGTGCATCCAGAGAGAGGAGAGAACATAAATGCATGTAGAGAGAGGAGAGGACAGAAGGGCATTCACAGATTGGGCAGAACAGAAGAGCACCAAGAGTGAGGAGACAACATGAGAGCATCCAAAGTGAAGAGAGGACAGAATGGCACCCAGAGAGAGGAGATAACAGAAGGGAATCTGAAGATAGGAGAGGACAGAAAGGCTTCCAGAGAGAGAAGACAGAAGAGCATGTAGAGAGATTGGAGTATAGAAGAGAATCTAGAGAGAGAAGAGAACAGAAAGGCAACCAGAGATATGAGAGGACAGAAGGAAATCCAGAGAGAGAGGAGAGGACAGTAGGGCATTCAGGGAGAGGAGAGGACAGAAGGGCATCTCAAGAGAGGAGAGAACAGAAAGGCATCCAGAGATAGGAGAAGACAGAAGGGCATCAAGAGAGAAGGAGTAAAGAAGGGCATACAGAGAGAGGTGAACACAGAAGGGTATCTAGAAAAAGGAGAAGTCTGAAGGATATCCATTGTGAGGAGAAAATTATCAGGCATCCAGAGAGGATAAAACTGAAGGGAATCGAGAGAATCTAGAGAAAAAAGGACATAGGTAGAGAGGAGAAGACAGAAGGGCATCCAGAAAAAGGAGAGGACAGAAGTGCATCCAGAGAGAGGAGAGCACGAAAGGGAATCCAGAGAGACCAAAGAACAGAAGGATATCCAGAGAGAATAGAGGACACAAGGGCATCTTGAGAGAGGAGAGACAAGAAGCACATCCAGAGATAGGAGAAGACAAAAAGGGAATCCAAAGAGAGGAGAGAACAGTAAGGCATCCAGAGTGAGGAGAGGACAGAAGGGCATCCAGAGTGAGGAGTGGATAGAACAGCATCCAGAGAGAGGAGAATACATAAGGGATCCAGAGAAAAAAGAGAACAGAATGCCATCCAGAGAGAGGAGAGGACAGAAGGGCATCCAGAGAAAGGAGAGGACAGAAGGGCATCCAGAGAGAGGAGAGAACAGAAGGGCATCCATGCAGAGGAGGGTTCAGAAGGGCATCCACAGAGAGGACAGAACAGACGGGCATCCAGAGAGCAGAGAAGTCAGAAGGGCATCAAGAGAAAGGAGAAGACAGAAGGGCATCCAGTGAGAGGAGAGAACAGAAAGCCATCAAGAGAGAGGAGAGGACAGAAGGGCATCCAGAGAGAGAAGAGGACAGAAAGGCATCCAGATAGAGGAGAGAACAGAAGTGAATCCTGAGAGAGGAGAAGACAGAAGGACACTCATAGATAGGAGAGAGCATTAGGGCATCCAGAGAGAGGAGAAGACAGAAGGGAAACCAAAGAGAGGAGAAAATAGAAGGGCATCCATAAAGAGAAAAGAACAGAAGGGCATCCAGAGAGATGAGAGAACAGAAGATAATCTAGAGAGAAAAGAGAACAGAAGGGCAACCAAAGATATGAAAGGACAGAAAAAAATTCCAGAGAGAGGAGAGGACAGAAGGTCATCCAGAGCATGGAGAGTACAGAAGGGCATCCAGAGAGCGGTGTGTACAGAAGGCATCCAGAAAGAGGATAGGACAGAAGGGCATTCAGAGAGAGGAGAGGACAAAAGGGCATCCAGAGAAAGGAGAGGACAGAAAGGCATCCAGAGAGAAGAGAGAACAGAATGACATCCATGGAGAGGAGAGATCAGGAGGGCATCCACAGAGACAAGAGAACAGACAGGCATCCAGAGAGCAGAGAAAACAGAAGGGCATTCAGAGAGAGTAGAGAATAGAATGGTATCCAGAGAGTACAGAAGACAGAAGGACATCCAGAGAAAGGAGAAGATAGAAGGGCATCCAGTGAGAGGAGAGAAGCAAAGGGCATCCAGGGAGAGAAGACGAGAGGGCATCCATAGAGAGTTGAAAACAGAAGTGCATTCAGAGAGAGAAGAGTGAAGGGCATCCAGCATGAAGACAAGACAGAAAGCATCAGGAGAGAGGAGAGATCAGAAGGTCATCCTGAGAGAGAAGACAGGAGGACATCCAAGGAGATGAGAGGACAGAAGGGAATCCAGATGTAGGAGGGAACAGAAGGGCATAAAAAAGAGGAGAGGTCACAAGTGCATCCAGAGAGAGGAGAGAACATAAAGGCATGTATAGAGAGGAGAGGACAGAAGGGCATTCACAGATTGGGAAGAACATAAGAGCATCGAGAGTGAGGAGACAACATGAGAGCATCCAAAGGGAAGAGCGGACAGAATGGCACCCAGAGAGAGGAGATTACAGAACTGTATATGGTGAGAGGATAGGACAGAAGGGCTTCCAGAGAGAGAAGACGGAAGGGCATCCAGAGAGATTAGAGTACAGAAGAGAATCTAGAGAGAGAAGAGAACAGAAAGGCAACCAGAGATATGAGAGGACAGAAGGAAATCCAGAGAGAGGAGAGAACCATAGGGCATCCAGAGAGAGGAGAGTACAGACGGGCATCTAGAGAGAGGCGAAGACAGAAGGGCATCCAGAGAGAAGGAGTAAAGAAGGGATCTTGAGAGAGGAGAGAAGAGAAGCACATCCAGAGAGAGGAGAAGACAAAAAGGGAATCCAGAGAGAGGAGAGAACAGTAGGGCATCCAGAGAGAGGAGAGGACAGAAGGGCAACTAGAGAGAGAAGAGAACAAAAGTGAATCCAGAGAGAGGAGAAGACAGAAAGGAATCCAAAGAGAGGAGAGAATAGAAGGGCATCCATAAAAAAGAGAGAACAGAAGGGCATCCAGAGAGAGGAGAGGACAGAAGGGCATCCAGAGAGAGTTAGAGAATAGAAGAGCACCAGAATTGAGCAGAAAACAGAAGGGAATCAAAAGAGAGGAGAGGTCAGAATGACATCCATAGAGAAGAGAATAAAGAAGGGCATTGAGAAAGAGGAAAGTACAGACAAGATCCAGAAAGAGGAGAGAACAGAAAGCCATCCAGAGAGAGGAGAGTACAGAAGGGCATCCAGAGAGAGAAGAGGACAGAAGGGCATCAAGAGAAAGGAGAGAACACACGGGCATCGGAAGAGCAGAGAGGACAGAAGGGCATCCAGAGTGAGGAGAGGACAGAAATGCATCTAGAAAGAGGAGAGAACAGAAAGGCATGTAGAGAGAGGAGAGGACAGAAGGGCATCCACAGATTGGGAAAAACAGAAGAGCATCGAGAAAGAGGAGAAAACATAAGGGAATCCAAAGAGAGGAGAGAATAGAAGAGCATCCAGAAAGAGGAGAGAACAGAAGGGCATCCAGAGAGATGAGAGAACAGAAGATAATCTAGAGAGAAAAGGGAACAGAAGGACAACCAGAGATATGAGAGAACAGAAGGGAATCCCGAGAGAGGAGAAGACAGAAGGGAATCTAGAGTGAGGAGAGAATGGTAGGGCATCCAGAGAGAGGAGAAGACAGAAGGGCATTGGAAGAGAGGAGAAGACAGAAGGGCATCCAGAGAGAGGAGATTACAGAAGGGTATCCAGAGAGAGGAGAAGACAAAAAAGGAATCCAGAGATAGGAGCCTACAGAAGGGCATCCAGAGCGAGAAGAATACTGAAGGGCATCCAGAGAGAGGTTAGGACAGAAGGGCATACAGAGAGAGGAGAGGACAGGAGGGCATTCAGAGAGAGGGGAATACAGAATGGCATCAACAGAGATTAGAGAATAGAAGAGCATCGGACAGAAGGAGAAAACTGAAGGGCATCAAAAGAGAGGAGATGACAGAAGGGGATCCATAGAGAAGAGAAGACACAAGGGCATCCATAGAGAAGAGAAGACACAAGGGCATCCAGAGAGATGAGAGAACAGAAAATCATCCAGAGAGAGAATAGAACAGAAGGGCATCCAGAGAGAGGAGAAGACAGAAGGGCATCCCAAGAGAAGAAAGTAGAGAAATGGCATACCGAGAGAGAAGAGGACACAAAGGCATCCAGATAAAGAAGAGAACAAAAGGGTATACAGAGAGAGGAGAGAACAGAAGGTTATCCAGAGAGAGGAGAGAAAAATAGGGCCTCCAGAGAGAGCAGAGAACAGAAGGGCATCCAGAGAGATGAGAATACAGAAGGGCAACCAGAGAGAGGATAGGACAGAAAGGCATCCAAAAAGGAGAACAGAAAGGCATCCAGAGAGAGGAGAAGACAGAAGGACATCTAGTGAGAGGAGAGAACAGAAGGGCATATAGAGAGAGAAGACAGAAGGATACCCAGAGTGAGGAGAAAATTGTGGGGCATCCAGAGAGAGGAGAAGACTGAAGGGCATCGAGAGAATCTAGAGAACAGAAGGGCATAGAAAGAGAGGAGAAGACAGAAGGGCATCCAGAGAGATGAGAGGACAAAAAGGCATCCAGAGAGAGGAGAGTACAGAAGGGATCCAGAGTAAGGAGAGAACAGAAAGACATCTAGAGAGAGGAAAGGACAGGAGGGCATCCAGAAAGAAGAGAGGACGGAAGGAAATCCATAGAGCTGAGAGGTCAGAAGGGCATCCACACAGAGGAAAGAACAGATGGGAATCCAGACAGCAGAGAAGACAGAAGGGCATCCAGAGAGTGTAGAGAATAGAATGGAATCCACAGAGCAGAGAAGACAGAAGGGCATCAAGAGAAATGAGAAGACAGAATTGTATCCAGTGAGAGGAGAGAACAGAAAGGCATCAAGAGAGAGGAGAGGACAGAAGGGCATCCTGAGAGAGGAGAGGACAGGAAGGCATCCAGAGAGAGGAGAGATCAAAAGTGAATCCAGAGAGAGGAGAAGACAGCAGGGCATTCAGAGAGAGGAGACAGCATTAGGGCATCCATAGAGAGGAGAAGACAGAAGGGAATTCAAAGAGAGGAGAGAATGGAAGGGCATCCATAAATAGGAGAGAACAGAAGCACATCCAGAGAGATGAGAGAACAGAAGATAATCTAGAGAGAAAAGAGAACAGAAGGGCAACCAGAGATATGAAAGAACAGAAAAAAATTCAGAGAGAGGAAAGGACAGAAGGTCATCCAGAGCGTGGAGAGAACAGAATGGCATCCAAAGAGAGGAGAGATGAGAAGGGCATCCAGAGAGAGGAGAATACAGAAGGGCATCCGCAGAGAGGAGAGAATAGAAGAGCATAGGATGGAAGGAGAAAACAGAAGGGCATCAAAAGAGAGGAGAGGATAGAAGGCATCCATACAGAAGAGTTGATAGAAGGGTATCCAGAAAGAGGAGAAGACAGAAGGTCATCCAGATAGAGGAGAGAACAGAAGGGCATCCAGAGAGATGAGAATACAGAAGAGCATCCAGAGAGAGGAGAGGAGAGAAGGGCATCCAGATAGAGGAGAGTAGAGAAGGGATCCAGAGAGAGGAGAGGACAGAAGGGCATCCAGAGAGAGGAGAGGACAGAAGGGCATCAAGAGAGAGGAGAGGACCGAAGGGCAGCCAGAGAGAGGAGAGGACAGAAGGGATCCAAAGAGAGGAGAGAACAGAAAGCCATCCAGAGAAAGAAGAGGACAGAAGGGCATACAGCGAGAGGAGAGGACAGAACGACATCCAGAGAGAAGAGAGAACAGAAGGTCATCCATGGAGAGGAGAGGTCAGAAGGGCATCAACAGAGGGAAGAGAACAGACGGGCATCCAGAGAGCAGAGAAAACAGAATGGCATTAAGAGAGAGTAGAGAATAGAAGGGTATCCAGAGAGCAGAGAAGACAGAAGGGCATCCAGATAAAGGAGAAGATAGAAGGGCATCCAGTGAGAGGAGAGTACAGAAGGCCGTCCAAAGAGATGAGAAGACAGAAGGGCATCCATAGAGAGGTGAAAACAGAAGTGCATCCAGAGAGAGGAGAAGAGAGAAGGGCATCCAGTGTGAAGAGAAGACAGAAGAGCATCCGGAGAGAGGAGAGATCAGAAGGTCATCCAGTGAGAGGAGAGGACAGAAAGGAATCCAGAGTGAGGAGAGAACAGAAGGGGACAAAAAGAGAGGAGAGGACACAAGAGCATCCAGAGAGCAGAGAGAACAGATGGGCATTCCAGAAAGAGGAGAGTACAGAACGGATCCAGAAAGAGGAAAGAACAGAAAGCCATCCAGAGAGACGAGAGGACAGAAGGGCATCCAGAGAGATGAGAGGACAGAAGGGCATCCAGAGGGAGGAGAGAACAAAAAGGCATTTAGAGAGAGGAGAGAACAGAAGGGAATTCACAGATTGGGAAGAACAGAAGAGCATCGAGAGTGAGGAGACATCTTAAGAGCATCCAAAGAGAAGAGAGGACAGAAAGGCACCCAGAGAAAAGTGATAACAGAAGGGCATCTGGACAGAGGAGAGGAGAGAATGGCATCCAGAGAGAGGAGAGTACAGAAGGGATCCAGAGAGAGGAGACAATAGAAAGCCATCCAGAGAGAGGAGAGGACAGTAGGGCATCCAGAGAGAGGAGAGGACATAAGGGCATCCAGAGAGAGTAGAGTACAGAAGGGATCCAGGAAGAGGAGAGAAGAGAAAGCCATACAGAGACAGGAGAGGACAGAAGGGCATCCTGAGAGAGGAGAGGACAGAAGGGCATCCTGACAGAGGAGAGAACAGAAGGGCATCCATGGAGATGAGAGGTCAGAAGGGCGTCCACAGAGAGGAAAGAACAGACGGGGATCCAGAGAGCAGAGAAGACAGAAAGGCATCCAGAGATGTTAGAGAATAGAATGGAATCCAGAAAGCAGATAAGACAAAAGGGCATCCTGAGAAAGGAGAAGACACAAGGATATCCAGTGAGAGGAGAGAACAGAAAGTCTTCAAGAGAGAGGAGAGGACAGAAGGGCATCCAGAGAGAGGAGAGGACAGAAGGGCATCCAGAGAGAGGAGAGATCAGAAGTGAATTCAGAGAGAGGAGAAGACAGAAGGGCATTCAGAGAGAGGAGAGAGCATTAGGGCATCCATAGAGAGGAGAAGACAGAAGGGAATCCAAAGAGAGGAGAGCATAGAAGGGCATCCATAAATAGAAGAGAACAGAAGGGCATCCAGAGAGATGAGAGAACAGAAGATAATCTAGAGAGAAACGAGAACAGAAGGGCAACCAGAGATATGAGAGGACAGAAAAAAATTCAGAGAGAGGAGAGGACAGAAGGTCATCCAGAGAGAGGTGACGATGGAAGGGCATCCAGATAAAGGAGAGGACAGAAGAACATCCAAAGTGAGGAGAGGACAGAAGGGCAACCCGAAAAAGGAGACAGCAGAAAAACATCCAGAGAGTGGAGATGACAGAAGGGCATCCAAAGAGAGGAGAGACCAGAAGGGCATCTAGAGAGAGAGAGGAGAATACAGTAGGGCATCCACAGAGAGGAGAGAATAGAAGAGCATTGGACAGAAAGAGAAAACAGAAGGGCATCAAAAGAGAGGAGAGGACAGAAGGGCATCCATAAAGAAGAGTAGACAGAAGGGTATCCAGAGAGAGGAGAGGAAAGAAGGGCCTCCAGAGAGAGGAGAGAACAGAAGGGCATCCAGAGAGATGAGAATACAGAAGGGCATCCAGAGAGAGGATAGGACAGAAAGGCATCTGGCAAAGAGAACAGAAGGGCATCCAGAAAGAGGAGAAGACAGAAGGGCATCCAGTGAGAGGAGAGAACAGAAGGGCATCTAGACAGAGGAGAAGAAAGAAGGATATCCAGAGTGAGGAGAAAATTGTCTGGCATCCAGAGAGAGGAGAAGACTTAAGGGCATAGAGAGAATCGAGAGAACAGAAGGGCATAGGGAAAGAGGAGAAGACAGAAGGGCATCCAGAGAGAGGAGAGAACAGTAGGGCATCCAGAGAGAGGAGAGGACAGAAGGGCATCCAGAGAGAGGAGAGAACAGTAGGGCATCCAGAGACAGGAGAGGACAGAAGGGCATCCAGAGAGAGGAGAGGACAGAAGGGCATCCATAGAGAGGAGAGTACAGAAGGGATCCATAGAGAGGAGAGAAGAGAAAGCCATCTAGAGAGAGTAAAGGAGAGAAGGGCATCCAGAGAGTGGAGAGGACAGAATGGCATCCAGATAGAGGAGAGAACAGAAGGTCATCCATGGAGAGTAGAGGTCAGAAGGGCATCCACAGAGATAAGAGAACAGACAAGCATCCAGGGAGCAGAGAAAACAGAATGGCATTCAGAGATAGTAGAGAATACAACAGTATCCAGGGAGCAGAGAAGACAGAAGGGCATCTAGAGAAAGAGAAGACAGAAGGGCATCCATAGAGAGATGAAAACAGAAGTGCATCCAGAGAGAAGAGAAGAGAGAATGGGATCCAGTGTGAAGAGAAGACAGAAGAGCATCTTGAGAGAGGAGAGATCAGAAGTTCATCCAGAGAGAGGAGAAGACAGAAGGACATCCAGGGAGATGAGAGGACAGAAGGGAATCCAGACAGAGGAGAAAACAGAAGGGGACAAAAAGAGAGGAGAGGACACAAGTGCATCCAGAGAGAGGAGAGTACCGAAAGACATGTATAGAGAGGGGAGGTCAGAAGGCATTCACAGATTGGGAAGAACAGAAGAGTATCGAGAGTGAGGAGACAACTTATGAACATCCAAAGAAAAGAGAGGACAGAAAGGTACCCAGAGAGAGGTGATAACAGAAGGGCATCTGGAGAGAGTACATGAGAGAAGGGCATCCAGAGCAAGGAGAGGACAGAAGGGCATCAAGAGAGAGGAAGGACAGAAGGGCATCCAGAGAGAGAAGAATACAGAAGGGCATATACAGAGAGGAGAGAATAGAAGAGCATCAGACACAGGAGATGACAGAAGGGCATCCATACAGAAGAGAAGACAGTAGGGCATCCAGAAAGAGGAAAAGACACAAGGGCATCCAGAGAGATGAGAGAACAGAAGATCATCCAGAGAGAGAAGAGAACAGAAGGGCATCCAGAGAGAGGAGAAGACAGAAGGGCATCCAGAGAGAGGAAAGGACAGAAATGGCATCCAGAGAGAGAAGAGGACACAAGGGCATCCAAATAGAGGAGAGAACAGAAGGGCATACAGAGAGAGGAGAGAACAGAAGGGTATCCAGATATAGGAGAGGAAAATAGGGCGTCCAGAGAGAGGAGAGAACAAAAGGGTATCCAAAGAAAGGAGAAGACAAAAGGGCATCCAGAGAGTGGAAAGGACAGAAGGACATCCCAAAAGAAGATAGAACAGAAGGGCTTCCAGAGAGATGAGAGAACAGGAGAGAATCCAGAAAGAGGAGAGAACAGAAGCCTATCCAGAAAGAGCTGAAGACTGAAGGACATCCAGAGAAAGAAGAGGACCGAAGTGCATCTGGAGAGAGGAGAAGAGAGAAGGGCATCCAGAGAGAGGAGAGGATAGAATGGCATCCAGTGAGAGGAGAGAAAATAAGGGCATCTATCGAGGGAGAAGACAGAAGGATATACAGAGTGAGGAGAAAATTGTCGGGCATCCAGATGGAGGAGAATACTGAAGGGCATCGAGAGAATCCAGCGAACAGAAGGGCAAAGGGAGAGAGGAGAAGACAGAAGGGAGCCACAGAGACAAGAGTACAGAAGTGATCCAGAGAGAGGTGAGAACAGAAAGCCATCCAGAGAGAGGAGAGTACAGAAGGGCATCCAGAGTGTGGAGAGGACAGAAGGGCACCCAGAGAGAGAAGGGAACAGAAGGGAATCCAGAGGGATCAGAGGACATAAGAGAATCTAGAGAAAGAAGAGAACAGAAGGGCATCCAGAGAGATGAGAAGACAGAAGGGCATCCAGAGAGAGGAGAGGACAGAATGGCATCCAGAGAGAGGAAAGAACAATAGGACATCCAGAGAGAGGAAAATACAGAAGGGCATCAGGAAAGAGGAGAGAACAGAAATACATCCAGAGGGAGGAGATAACAGAAGGTCATCCAGAGAGATGAGAAGACAGAAGGGCATCCAGAGAGAGGAGAGGACAGAAGGGCATCCAAAGAGAAGAGAACAGAAGGGCATCCAGAGAGAGGAGAATAAAGAAGGGCATCCAGAGTGATGAGAGGACAGAAAGGCATGTAGTGATAGGAGAAGACATAAGGGCATCCATAGATAGGTGAAAACAGAAGGGCATCCAGAGAAAAAAGAAGAAAGAAGGACATCCAGAGAGATGACTTGACAGAAGAGCATACGGAGGGTGGAGAGATCAGAAGGTCATCCAGAGAGAGGGGAAGACAGAAGGGAATCCAGGGAAAGGAGAGGACAGAAGGGCATCTGGATAAAGGAGAGAAAATAAGGTCATCCAGAGAGAGGAGAAAACAGACAGTCATCCAGAAAGATGAAAAGATAGAAGGGCCTCCAGAGAGAGGAGAGAACAGAAGGGCTTCCAGAGAGAGAAGAGAACAGAAGGGCATGTAGAGAGAAGAAGACAGAAGGGCATCCATATATAGGTGAAAACAGAAAGACATTCAGAGAGAGGAGAAGACAGATGGGCATCCGGTTAGAGGAGAGAACAAAAGGGAATCCAGAAAGAGGAGACAAGAGAAGGTCATCCAGAGAAAGGAGAAGACAGAAGGGCATACAGAGAGTGGAGAGGACAGAAGAAAATCGGGAAGAGAGGAGAGAACAGAAGGGCATCCATATAGTAGAGAAGACAGAAGGCCATCTAGAGAGAGTAGAGGAAAAAAGGTAATCCAGAGAGAGAAGATGACAGAAGGGCATCCAGGGAAAGGAGAGGACAGAAGGCTATCCAGCAAGAGGAGAGAACAGAAGGGCATCGGAAGACAGGAGAAAACAGAAGGGCATCAAAAGTGAGGAGAGGACAGAAGGGCGTCCATAGAAAAGAGAAGATTGAAGGGTATCCAGAGAGAGGAGAGGACACAAGGGCATCCAGAGTGATGATAGAACAAAATGGCATGAAGAGAGAAAAGAGGACACAAGGGCATCCAGATAGAGGAGACAACACAAAGGCATACAGAGAGAGGAGAGAACAGAAGTGTATCCAGAGAGAGGATAGGATAAAGGCTCATCTAAAGAGTGAAGAGAACAGAAGGGCATCCAAAGAAAAAAGAAGACAGACGAGCATCCAGAGAGAGGAGAGGACAGAAGAAAATCTGGAGAGAGGAGAGAACAGAAGGGCATCCAGAGAGAAGAGAAGACAGAAGGGCATCCAGAGAGAATAGAGGAAAGAAGGGAATCCAGAGAGAGAAGAGGACAGAAGGTCATCCAGAGAGAGGAGAAAACAGAAGGCCATTTAGCGAGAGGAGAGAACAGAAGGGCACCATGAGAAAGAAGAATTCCGAAGGGTATCCAGAGAGAGGAGAAGACACAAGGGAATCCAGAGAGAGCAGAGAACAAAGGAAATCCAGTGAGTCGAGAATACAGAAGGGCATCCAGAGAGAGGAGTGGACAGATGTTCATCTGGATAGAGGATAGAACAGAAGGGCATTCAGAGAGGAGAAGACAGAAGGTCATCCAGAGAGAGAAGAGTACAGAAGGGCATCCAGAGCAATGAGAGGTCAGGAGAGGCTCCATAGAGAGAAGAGAACAGAAAGGCAACCAGAAAGATAAGAGGACAGAAGGGAATCCATAGAGAGAAGAGGACATAAGGGCATCCTAGAAAGGAGAGGACAGAAGGGCATCTAGATAGAGGAGAGGACAGAAGGGCATCCAGAGAGTGGAGAAGACAGAAGGGCATCCAGACGGAGGAGAAGACAGAAGGGCATCCAGAGAGAGGAGAGAACATAAGGGCATCCACAGAGATGAGAGTACAGGAGAGCCTCCATAGAGAGAAAAGTACAAAAAAGGCAAAGAGAGATATTAGAGGAAAGAAGGGAATCCAAAGAGAAAAGAGGACAGAAGGGCATCCTAGAGAGGAGAGGACAGGAGGGCTTCCAGAGAGAGGAAAAGACAGAAGGCATTTAGAGAGAGGAGATTACAGAAGGGAATCTAGAGAGAAGAGAAAAAAGGGCATCCAAAAAGAGGAGAAGACCGAAGGGCATCCAGAGGGAGGAGAGGACAGAAAGGCATCCGGATAGAGGAGAGAACAGAAGGGCATCCAGAGAGAGGAGAGATGGAAGGGCATCCAGAGACAAGGGAGAAAAGTAGGGGATCCAGAGAGAGGAGAGAACTAAAGGGCATCCAGGGAGAGGAGAGAACAAAATGACATCCAGAGAGAGGAGAGAACAGAAAGGCATGTAGAGAGAGGAGAAGACAGCAGGGCATCCAGAGAGATAAGAGAACCAAATATCTTCCAGAGAGAGGAGAGAACAGAGGAACATCCACAGAGATGAGTGAACAGAAGATCGTCAAGAGAGAGAAGGGAACAGAAGGCCATCAAGAGGGATGAGAGTACAGAATAGAATCTAGAGAGAGAATAGAACAGAAAGGCATTGAGAAAGATGATGAGCCAAAAGGTCATCCAGAGAGAGGAGACAACAGAAAGTCATCCATAGTGATGAAAAGACAGAAGGCCATCCAGAGAGAGAAGAGGACAGAAGGGCATCCAGATAGAGGAGAAGACAGAAGGGCATCCAGAGAGATGCGAGGACAGAAAGGCATGTAGAGGGAAGAGAAGACAGTAGGGTATCCATAGATAGGTGTAAACAGAAGGGCATCCAGAGAAAAAAGAAGACAGAAGGACCTCCAGAGTGATGACTGTACAGAAGGGCATCCAGAGAGTGGAGAGATCAGAAGGGCATCCATAAATAGGGCAAGACAGAACGGCATTCATAGAGAGGAGATGACAGAAGGGCATCAAGAGAGAGGAAACAACAGAAGGGCATCCAGAGAGAGGAGAAGACAGAGGGCATCTGGATAGAGGAGAGAACAGAAGGTCATCTAGAGAGAGGAGACAACAGACGGTCATCAAAGAGACAAAAAGACAGAAGGGCATCCAGAGAAAGGAGAGAATAGAAGGGCTTCCAGAGAGATGAGAGGACAGAAATGAATCTAGAGAGAGGAAAGAACAAAAACGCATGTACAGAGAAAAGAACACAGAAAGGCATCCATATAGGGGTGAAAACAGAACATGCAGAGAAAGAAGTCAGAAGGGCATCTGGAGTGAGGATAGAACAGAAAGGCATCCAGAGAGAGTAGAGGACAAGAGGGCATCCAGAGAAAGGAGAATACAGAAGAGTATCCAGGGAGAGTAGGGGACACAAGGGCATCCAGAGAGATGAGAGAACAGAAGAGCATCCAGAGAGAGGAGAGGACACAAGGGCAACCAGAGAGATGAGAGAACAGAAGATCTTCCAGAGAGAGGAGTAAACAGAAGGGTATCCACAAAAATGAGCGATCAGAAGATCATCCAGAGAGAGAAGGGAAGAGAAAGGCATCCTGAGGGATGAGAGGACAGAAGAGAATCTAGAGAGATGAAAGAAGAGAAGAGCATCCATAGAGAGAAGAGAAGAGAGTGGCATCTAGAGAGATGAGAGGAATGAAGGGAATCTAGAGAACTGAGAGAACAGAAGGGCATGTAGAGAGAGGAGAAGACAGAAGGGCATCCATAGAGTGGTAAAAACAGAAGGGCATCCAGAGAGAGGAGAAGAGAGAAGGGCATCCAGAGAGATGAGATAACAGAATAGCATCTGGAGAGAGGAGACTTCAGAATGGTATCAAGAGAGTGTGCAAGACAGAAGGTCATCCAGAGAGAGGAGAGGACAGAAGGCATACAGAGAGAGGAGAAGACAGAAAAACATCCAGAAGAGGATAGAACACAAGGGCTTCTAGAGAGTGGAGGGAACAGAAGATAATCCAGAGAGCGAAAAGAACAGAAGTGCATCCATAGAGGGGAGAAGACAGTGGGCATTCAGAGAGAGGAGAGAACAGAAAGGCATTGAGAAAAATGAGAGAACAGGTGAGCATCCATAGAGAGAAGAGAGCAGAAGGGCAAACAGAGATATGAGAGGGCCAAAGGGAATGCAGAGAGAGGAGAGAATAAAAGGGCATCCAGAGAGAAGAGAGGACAGAAGGACATCCGGAGATAGGAGAGAACAGAAAGGCATCCAGAAAGAGGAGAGAACAGACGGGCATCCAGGGAGAGGAAATGACCAAGAACATCCGGAGACAGAAGAAGACATAAGGACATCCTGAGAGAGGATACAGCAGAAGGGCATCCAGAGAGAAGAGAGTAAATAAGGACCTCCAGAGAGACGAGAGAACAGAAGGGCTTCAAGAGAGAGGAGAAGACTGAAGGGCATTTAAAGAGAGGAGAGATCAGAAGGACATCCAGAGAGAGAAGAAGAAAGAAGGGCATCTGGAGAGAGGAGAAAACAGAAGGGCATCCAGAGAGATGAGAATACAGGAGAGCATCTATAGTGAGAAGAGAACAGATGGGCAATGAGAGAGAGAGGAGACAACAGAAGGACATGCAGAGAGAGGAGAGAACAGAAGGGTATCCAGAGAGAGGAGAAGACAGAAGGGCATCCAGAGAGAGGAGAGTAAAAATGGGCATATAGAGAGAGGAGAGAATAGAAGGGCATCCAGAAAGAGAAGAGGACAGAAGGGCATCCACAGAGAGGGGAGAACAGAAGAGCATCGAGAGAGAGGAGAAACCAGAAGGGCAACCAGAGAGAGGAGAAGACAGAAGGACATCCACAGAGAGGAGAGACCGAAGGACATCCAGAGAGCTGAGAGTACAGGAAAGCCTCCATAAAGAGAAGAGAACAGAAAGCCAAACAGAGAGATTAGAGGACAGAATGAAATCCAGAGAAAGAAGAGGACACAAGGGCGTCCAATAGAGGAGAGGACAGAAGGGTATCCAGAGAGAGGAGAGAACAGAAGGGCATCCAGAGAGAGGAGAAGACAAAAGGACATACATAGAGAGGAGAGTAAAAAATGTCATAGAGAGACGAGATAACAGAAGGGCATCCAGAAAGAGGAGAGGACAGAAGGGCATCCACAGAGAGGGGAGAACAGAAGAGCATCGAGAGAGAGGAGAGATCAGAAGGGCATCCAGAGAGAGGAGAGAACAGAAGTGGATCCAGAGAGAGGAGAAGACAGAAGGCATGAAGTGAGAGAGGAAATTAAAGAAGGGCATCCAGAGAAAAGAGAAAAGAAGGGCATCCAGAGAGAGGAGAAGACAGAAAGTCATCCAGAGTGAGGAGAGGACAGAAAGGCATAAAAAGAGAGGAGAGGAGAGAAGTGCATCCAGAGAGTGGAGAGAACAGAAAGGCATGTAGAGAGAGGAGAAGACAGAAGGGCATCCAGAGAGATGAGAGAACAGAAGAGCATCCAGAGAGTGGAGAGACACAGGACATCCAGAGAGATGAGAGAACAGAAGCTCTCTCAAAGATAGGAGAGAACAGAAGGGCATCCACAGAGATGAGAGAACAGAAGATCATCCAGAGAGATAAGGGAACAGAAGGGCATCCAGCTGGATGAGAAGACAGAAGGGCATCCAGAGAGAAGAGAACAGAAGTGCATCCAGAGAGAAGAGAAGACAGAAGGGCATCCAGAGGGTTGAGAGGACATAAAAGCATGTAGAGAGAGGACAAGACAGAAGGGCATCCATAGACAGGTGAAAACAAAAGGGCATCCAGAGAGAGGAAAAGACAGAAGGGCATCCAGAGAGATGACTGGACAGAAGAGCATCCAGTGAGTGGAGAGATCAGAAGGGCATCCAGACAGAGGGGAAGACAGAAGGGCATCTGAAGAGAGGAGAAGACAGAAGGGCTTCCAGAGAGGACAGAACAGACAGTTATCCATAGAGACAACAAGACAGAAGGGCATCCAGAGAGTGGAGATAATAGAAGGGCTTCCAGAGAGAGGAGAGAACAGGAGGGCATGTAGAGGGAGAAGAAGACAGAAGGGCATCCAAGATAGGTGAAAAAGAAGGGCATCCAGAGAGTGGAGAAGACAGATGGGTATCCGGTTAGAGGAGAGAACCGAAGGGCATCAAGAGAAAGGAGAAAACAGAAGGTCATTCAGAGGGAGGAGAAGACAGAAGTGCATACAAGGAGAGGAGAGGACAGAAGGGAATCTGGAAAGAGGAGAGAACTGAAGGGCATCCAGAGAGAAGAGAAGACAGAAGGCCATCAGAGCGAGTAGTGGAAAGAAGGGAATCAAGAGAGAGAAAAGGACAGAAGGGCATCCAGAGAAAGGAGAGGACAGAATGCCATACAGCGAGATGAGAGATCAGAAAGAAATCCAGAGAAAGGAGAAGACCGAAGCACATCTAGAGAGAGGAGAGGACAGAAGGGCCTACATAGAGATGAGAGAACAGAAGTGCTTCCAGAGAGTGAAGAAAACAGAAGGGCATGAAGAGAGAGGAGAGGTCAAATATGCATCTGGATAGAGGATATAACAGAAGAGCATCCAGAGAGAGCATAAGACAGAAGTGTATTCAGAGATAGGAGAGTACAGACGGACATCCAGAGAGCAGAGAAGACAGAAGTGCATCCATAGTGATGAGAGTACAGGAGAGCCTCCATAGAGAGAAGAAAACAGAAAGGAAACCAGAGAAATTCGAGGACAGAAGGGAATCCAGAGAGAGAAGAAGACAGAAGGGCATCCAAGAGAGGAGAGGACAGAAGGGCATGCAGAGAGAGGAAAAAACAGAAGGACATCCAGAGAGATGAGAGTACAGGAGAGCCTCCATAGAGAGAAGAGAAGAGAAAGACAAAGAGAGATATTAGAGGACAGAAGGGAATCCAGAGAGAGAAGAGGACAGAAGGGCATTGAAGAGAGGAGAGAAAAGAAGGGCATACAGAGAGAGGAGAGGATAGAAGGGCATCCAGAGAGAAGAGAAAAGAAGGGCATCCAGAAAGAGGAGAGAACAGAAGTGCATTAAGAGAGAGGAGAGGACAGAAGGGCATCCACAGAGATGAGGGAACAGAAGATCATCCAGAGAGAGAACAGAACAGAAGAGCATCCAGAGCGATGAGATGACAGAATAAAATCTAGAGAGATGAGACAACAAAAGGGCATCCAGAGAGATGATGAGACAGAAGGGCATACAGAGAGAGGAGACAACAGAAGGGTATCCAGTAAGAGGAGAAGAAAATAGGGCATCCAGAGAGAGGAGAGAACAGAAGGGCATCCAAAGAAAGGAGAAGACAGAAGGGCATCCAGAGGGTGGAGAGGACAGGACATCCCAAAAGAAGGGAGAACAGAAGGGCATCCAGAGAAATGAGAGAACAGGAAAAAATCCAGAAAGGGGTGAGAACAGAAGCCCATCCAGAAAGAGATGAGGACCGATGGGCATCTGGAGAGAGAAGAATACAGAAGGATATCCAGAGAGAGGAGAGGACAGAATGGCATCCAGTGAGAGGAGGGAAAAGAATGACATCTAGAGAGAGGAGAAGACAGAAGGATATCCAGAGTGAGGACAAAATTGTCGGGCATCCAGATGGAGGAGAATAATGAAGAGCATGGATAGAATCGAGAGAACAGAAGGGCATAGGGGGAGAGGAGAAGACAGAAGGGCATGCAGATAGAGGATAGGACAGAAGGGCCTCCAGAGAGAGCAGAGAAAGGTGAGAAAATAAGGGCATCCAGAAGAGGAGAGGACAAAAGGGAATCCAGAGAGTGGAGAGAAAGACAGGCATCCAGAGATATGAGAGAACAGAAGGGTATCCAGAGAGAGGAGAGGACAGAAGGGCCTCCAGAGAGTGAAGAGAACAGAAGGGCCTCCAGAGAGAGGAGAGAACAGAAGGGTATCCAGAGAGATGAGAGGACAGAAGGGCATCCACGGAGAGTACAGAACAGAACGGCATCCAGGGAGATGAGAGAACAGAAGAGAATCCAGAAAAAGGAGATAACAGGAAGGCATCAATGGACAGCAGAAGACTGAAGGACATCCAGAGAGGGAAAAGGACAGAAGGGCATCCGGAGAGAGGAAAATACAGAGGGGCATCCAGAGACAGGAGAGGACAGAAAAACATCCAGTGAGAGGTGAGAACAGAAGGGCCTCCAGAGAGAACAGAAGACAGAAGGGAATCTTGAGTGAGGAGAGAATTTTAGGACATCCAGAGAGAGGAGAATACAGAAGGGCATCGGAAGTGAGGACAGAAGAGAAGGGCATCAGGAGAGAGGAGAAGACAGAAGTGCATCCAGAGAGAGGAGGAGACAGAAGGGCATCCAGAGAGAGGAGATTACTGAAGGGCATCTGGAAAGATGAGAAGAGAGAAGGAATCTAGATGGAGAAGAGGACAGACAGGCATCCTGAGAGAGGAGAGGACAGAAGTGTATGCAGAGAGAGGAGAACAGAAGGTCATCCCGAGAGAGGGGAGGACAGAAGGGAATTTAGAGTGAGGAGAGAAGAGAAGGGCACCCAAAAATGAAGAGAACACAATGGCATGCAGAGAGAGGAGAGAACAGAAGGGCATCCAGAGAGAGGATAGAACAGAAGGGCATCCAGAGAGAGGAGAGGACAAAATGGCATCCAGAGAGAGGAGAGAATAGAAGGGTAACCAGAGAAAGGAGAAGACAGAAGGGCATCCAGAGAGAGGAGAGGACAAAAGGACATCCCGTGAGAAGAGAGAACAGAAGTGCATCCAGAGACATGAGAGAACAGGAGAGAATCCAGAAAGAGGAAAGAACAGAAGCCCACCCAGAAAGAGCAGACAACTGAAGACATCCAGAGAGAGAAGAGGACAGAAGGGCATCCCGATAGAGGAGAATACAGAAGAGCATCCAGAGAGAGAAGACAGAATGGCATCCAGTGAGAGGAGAGAATCGAAATCATCTAGAGAGAGGAGAAGACAGAAGGGTATCCAGAGTGAGGAGAAAATTGTCGGGAATCCAGAGAGAGGAGAAGACTGAAGGGCATAGGGAGAGACTAGAGAACAGAAGGGCATAGGGAGAGAGGAGAAGACAGACTGGCATCCAGAGAGAGGAGAGGAAAGAAGGACATCCAGAGAGAGGAGAGCACCGAAGGGCATCCAGAGAGATGAGAGAAGAGAAGGGCATCCAGAGAGAATAGAGGAGAGAAGGACATCTAGAGAGAGGACAGAACAGAAAGCCATCCAGAGAGTGGAGAAGACAGAAGGTCATCTAGAGAGAGGAGAGAACAGAAGGTCATCCAGTGAGAGGTGAGAACAGAATGTCATCCATGGAGAGGAGAAGTCAGAAAAGCTTCCAGAGAGAGGAGAGTGAAGAAGAGAATCTAGAGGGAGGAGAGACAAGTAGGGCATCAAAAGGGAGGAGAATACAGAAAGGCACCCAGAGAGAGGAGAGGACAGAAGGACATCAAGAGAATTAAGAAAACAGAAGGGCATCCAGAGAGAGGAGAAAACAGAAGGGCTTTCAGAGAGAGGAGAGAACAGAAGGGCATCCGGAAAGATGAGAAAAGAGAAGGCATCCAGATGGAGAAGACCACAGATGGGCATCCTGAGAAAGGAGAGGACAGAAGGGCATCAAGTAGAGAAGAGAACAGAAGGGCATCCAGAGAGAGGAGAAAACAGAATGGTATCCAGAGAGAGGAGAGGACAGAAGGGCATCCACAGAGAGTACAGAACAGAAGGGCATCCAGGGAGATGAGAGATTAGAAGAGAATCCAGAAAAAGGTGAGAACAGAAGGGCATCAAGGGAGATCAGAAGACTGAAGGACATCCAGAGAGAGAAAAGGACAGAAGGGCATCCGGAGAGAGGAAAATATAGAGGGGCATCCAGAGAAAGGAGAGGACAGAAGGTCATCCAGTGAGAGTAGAGAACAGAAGGGCATCCAAAGAAAGTAGAAGACAGAAGGGAATCTATAGTGAGGAGAGAACAGAAGGGCATCCAGAGAGAGGAGAGGACAAAATGGCATCCAGAGAGAGGAGAGAATATCAGGGCAACCAGAGAAAGGAGAAGACAGAAGGGCACCCAGAGAGAGGAGAGGACAGGGGAGAATCCAGAAATAGGAGAGCACAGAAGCCCAACCAGAAAGAGCAGAAAACTGACGACATCCAGTGAGAGAAGAGGACAGAAGGGCATCCCGATAGAGGAGAACACAGAAGGGCATCCAGAGAGAGAAGAGGACAGAATGGCATCCAGTGAGAGGAGAGAACTGAAAAGCATCTAGAGAGAGGAGAAGACAGAAGGGTATCCAAAGTGAGGAGAAAATTGTCGGGAATCCAGAGAGAGGAGAAGACAGAAGGGCATCTAGATAGAGGAGAGAACAGAAGGGCATAGGGAGAGGAGAAGACAGAAGGGCATCCAGAGAGAAGAGAGGTCACAAGGACATCCAGAGAGAGGAGAGAACAGAAAGCCATCCAGAGAAAGGAGAGGACAGAAGGTCATCTAGAGAGAGGAGAGAACAAAAGGGAATCCAGTGAGAGGAGAGAACAGAATGGCAGCCGTGGAGAGGAGAGGTCAGAAGGGATTCCAGAGAGAGGAGAGTGAAAAAGGGCATCTAGTGGGAGGAGAGACCAGTAGGGCATCAAAAGGGAGGAGAATACAGAAGGGCACCCAGAGAGAGGAGATGACAGAAGGATATCAAGAGAATTACGAAAACAGAAGGGCATCCAGAGAGAGGAGAAAAGAGAAGGGCTTTCAGAGAGAGGAGAGAACAGAAGAACATCTGGAAAGATGAGAAAAGAGAAGGCATCCAGATGGATAAGAGCACAGACGGGCATCCTGAGAAAGGAGAGGACAGAAGGGCATCAAGTAGAGAAGAGAACAGAAGGGCATACAGAGAGAGGAGAGG
>NW_023045296.1:42103-109022 GCF_011762505.2 Arvicanthis niloticus | reverse complement strand
CACAAGGGCATCCAGAGATATGACAGAACAGAAGATCTTCCAGAGAGAGGACAAGACAGAAGGGCATCCACCGAGATGAGCCAACAGAAGATCATTTAGAATGATGAGAGTACAGAATAGAATCTAGAGAGAGAATAGAACAGAAGGGCATCCAGAGAGATGATGAGACAGAAGGTCATCTATAGTGATGAAAAGACAGAAGGGCATCCAGAGAGAGAAGAGGACAGAAGGTCATCCAGAGAGAGGAGAAGACAGAAGGGCATCTGAAGAGAGGAGAAGACAGAAGGGCTTCCAGACAGGAGAGAACAAACGGTCATCCATAGAGACGACAATACAGAAGGGCATCCAGAGAGAGGAGAGAACAGAAGGGCTTCCAGAGAGAGGAGAGAACAGAAGGGCATGTAGAAGGAGAAGACAGAAGGGCATCCAAGAAAAGTAAAATAAGAAGGGCAACCGGAGAGAGGAGAGAACAGAAGGGCATCCAGATGGGCATTCGTTTAGGTGAGAGAACCAAAGGGCATCCAGAGAGAGGAGACAACAGAAGGTCATTCAGAGGGAGGAGAAGACAGAAGGGCATACAGGGAGAGTAGAGAACAGAAGTGAATCCAGAGAGAGGAGAGAATTGAAGGGCATCCAGAGAGAAGAAAAGACAGAAGGGCATCCAGAGAGAGAAGGGGAAAGAAGGGAATCCAGAGAGAGAAAAGTACAGAAGGGCATCCAGAGGAAGGGAAGGACAGAAGGCCATCCAAAGAGAGGAGAGAACAGAAGAACATTTAGAGAAAGGAGAAGACCGAAGAGCATCCAGAGAGAAGAGAGGAAAGAAGGGCATGCATAGAGAGGAGAGAACAGAAAGGCTTCCAGAGAGTGAAGAAAACAGAAGGGCATTGAGAGAGAGGAGAGGACAGATGTGCCTCTGGATAGAAGATAGAACAGAAGGGCATCCAGAGAGAGGAGAGAACAGAAGAGCTTCCAGAGAGAGGAGAAGACAGAAGGGCATCCAGATTGATGAGAGTACAGGAGAGCCTCCATAGATTGAAGAGAACAGAAAGGCAACCAGAAAGATTAGAGGACAGAAGGGAATCCAGAGAGGTAAGAGGACAGAAGGGCATCCAAGAGAGGAGAGGACAGAAGGGCATGCAGATAGAGGAGAAAAAAGAAGGGCATCTGGAATGAGGAGAGACCAGAAGGTAATCCAGAAAGAGGAGACAACAGAAGGTCATCCAGAGTGACGAAAAGACAGATGGGCATCCAGAGAGAGGAGAAGATGGAAAGGCATCCAAAGAGAAGAGAAAAGAAGGGCATCCAGAGAGAGGAGAGAACAGGAGGGCATCCAGAGAGAGGAGAGGACACAAGAGCATCCAGAGAGATGAGAGAACAGAAGATCTTCCAGAGAGAGGAGAGAACAGAAGGGCATCCACAGAGATGAGGGAACAGAAGATCATCAAGAGAGATTGAATGGAACAGAAGGGCATCCAGATGGATGAGATGACAGAATAGAATCTAGAGAGATGAGAAAACAGGAGGGCATCCAGAGATGATGAGACAGAAGGGCATCCAGAGAGAGGAGAAGACAGAAGGGCATCCAGAGAGATGAGAGAACAGAAGATCTTCAGAGAGAGGAGAGAACGGAAGGGCATCTACAGAGATGAGTTAACAGAAGATCATCCAGAGAGAGAACAGAGCAGAAGGCATCCAGAGGGAAGAGAGGACAGAATAGAATCTAGAGAGAGGAGATAACAGAAAACAAGACATGATGAGACAGATGATGAGACAGATGATGAGACAGAAGGGCATCCAGAGAGAGGAGAGGACAGAAGGCCATCCAGAGAGAGGAAAGAACAGAAGGGCATCCAGAAAGAGAAGATAGAAGGGCATCTGGATAGAGGAGAGTAAAGAAGGTCATCCAGAGAGAGTAGACAAAAGCAGCTCATCCATAGAGACGAAAAGACAGAAGGGCATCCATAAAGATGAGAGAACAGAAGGGCATCCACAGAGATTAGTGAACAGAAGATCATCCAGAGAGAGAAGGTTACTGAAGGGCATTCTGAGGGATGAGAGAACAGAAGGGCATGTAGAGAGAGGAGAATACAGAAGGGCATCCATAGAGAGGTGAAAACAGAAGGGCATCCAGAGAGAGGAGGGGACAGAAAGGCATCCAGAGAGAAGAGTCAACAGAAGGACATCCAGAGAGAAGAAAAGACAGAAGAATATACAGAGTGTGGAGAGGACAGTAGGATATCTGGAGAGAGGAGAGAACAGAAGGGCATCCGGAGAAAGGGTGGGCAGAATGGCATCCTGAGACTGGAGAGAACAGAATATCATCCAGAGAGAGAGAAGAGAAGCCCATCAAGAGAGAGGAGCAGAAAGAAGGTCATCCAGACAGAGGAGAGAACAGAAGGGCATACAGACAGAGGAGAGAACAGAAGAGCATCCAGAGAGAGGAGCAGAAAGAAGGTCATGCAGTCAGAGGAGAGAACAGATGGGCATCCAAAGAGAGGAGACTACAGAAGGTCATCGAGTGAGAAGAGAGGACAGAACGGCATGCAGAGAGAGGAGAAGACAGAAAAACATCAAGAAGAGGATAGAAAAGAAGGGCATCCAGAGAGTGGAGGAAACAGAAGATCATCCAGAGAGGACAAAAGGGCCTACATAGCGAGGAGAAAACAGAAGGGCATCCAGATAGAGGAGAGACCAGTAGGGCATTCAGAGAGAGGAGAACACAGAAGGGCATCCAGAGAGGAGAGAGGAAAGAAAGGCATCAGGAGAGAGGAGAGAACAGAAAGGCATCCAGAGAGAGGAGAAGACAGAAGGACATCCGAGAGAGGAGAGAACAGAAGGACATCCAGAGAGATGAGAGTACAGGAGAGCCTTGATAGAGAGAAGAGAACAGAAAGAAAACCAGAGAGATTAGAGGACAGAATGGAATCCAGAGAAAGAAGAGGACAGAAGGGCTTCCAAGAGAGGAGAGGACAGAAGGCCATCCAGATAGAGAAGAGGACAGAAGGGCATCCAGAGAAAGGAGAATACAGAAGGGCATCCAGAGAGAGGAGAATAAAAAAAAGCATCCATAGAGAGGATGGGAAAGAAAGGCATCTGGAGAGAGGAGAGAACAGAAAGGCGTCCAGAGAGAGGAGAAGACAGAAGGTCATCCAGAGAGAGGAGAGTAAAGAAGGTCATACAGAGAGAGGAGAGAACAGAAGGGAATTCAGAAAGTGGAGAGGACAGAAGGGCATCCACAGTGAGGGGAGAACAGAAGAGCATCAAGGGAGGAGAGAACAGAAGACATCCAGAGAGAGGAGAGAACAGAAGTGCATCCGTAGAGAGGAGAAGACAGAAGGCATCAAGTGAGAGAAGAAATTACAGAAGGGCATCCAGAGAGAAGAGAAAAGAAAGGCATCCAGGGAGAGGAGAAGACAGAAGGGCATCCAGAGTGAGGAGAGGACAGAAAGGCATAAAAAGGGAGGAGAGGACAGAAGTGCATCCAGAGAGTGGAGAGAAAAGAAAGGCATGTTGAGAGAGGAGAAGACAGAAGGGCATCCAGAGAGATGAGAGAACAGGAGAGCATACAGACAGAGGAGAGACACGGGGCATCCAGAGAGATGAGAGAACAGAAGGTCTTCCAGAAATAGGAGAGAACAGAAGGGTATCCACAGAGATGAGCGAACAGAAGATCATTGTGAGAGAGAAGGGAACAGAAGGTCATCCAGAGGGATGTAAGGACAGAAGAGAATCTAGGGAGAGGAGAGAACTGAAGGGCATCCAGAGAGATGAGAAGACAGAAGGGCATCCAGAGAGAGAAGAGGACAGAAGGGCATTCAGGGAGAGGAAAGAACAGAAAGGCATGAAGAGAAATGAGAAAACAAAAAGTATCCAGAAAGAGGAGAGAACAGAAGGTAATCCAGAAAGAGGAGACAAATGAATGTCATCCAGAGTGACAAAAGGACAGAAAGGCATCCAGAGAGAGGAGAGGACAGAACAGCATTCAGAGAGTTGAGCGGACAGAAAGCCATGTAGAGAGAAGAGAAGACAGAAGGGCATCCATAGATATGTGAAAACAAAAGGGCATCCAGAGAGAGGAGAAGACAGAAGGGCATCCAGAGAGATGACTGGACAGAAGAGCTTCTGGTGAGTGGATTGATCAGAAGGGCATCCAGAGAGAGGGGAAGACAAAAGGGCATCCGAAGAGAGGAGAAAACAGAACGGCTTCCAAAGAGGAGAAAACAGATGGTCATCCATCCATAGAGACGACAATACTGAAGGGCATCCAGAGAGAGAAGAGAACAGAAAGGCTTCCAGAGAGAGGAGAGAACAGAAGGGCATGTAGAGAGAGAAAAAGACAGAAGGGCATCCCTGAAAGGCGAAAAAAGAAGGGCATCCAGAGAGAGGAGAAGACAGATGGGCATCTGGTTAGAGAAGAGAACCGAAGGGCATCCAGAGATAGGAGACAACAGAAGGTCATTCAGAGGGAGGAGAAGACAGAAGGGCATACAGGGTGAGGAGAGGACAGAAGGGAATCTGGAGAGATTAGAGAATGTAAGGGCATCCAGAAAGAAGAAAAACAGAAGGTCATCCAGAGAGAGTAGAGGAAAGAATGGAATCCAGAGAGAGAAATGTACAGAAGGGCATCCAGAGAAAGGAGAGGACAGAAGGCCATCCAGCGAGAGGAGAGAACAGAAGGGCATCCAGAGAAAGGAAAACACCAAAGTGCATCCTGAGAGAGGAGAGGACAGAAGGGCCTACATAGAGAGGAGAGAACAGAAGGGTTTCCAGAGAGTGAGGAAAACAGAAGGGCATCAAGAGAGAGGAGAGGACAGATTTGCATCTGTATAAAAGATAGAACAGAAGGGCATTCAGAGAGAGAGGAGATAACAGAAGAGCTTCCAGAGAGAGGAGAAGACAGAAGGGCATTCAGAGATAGGAGAGTACAGAAGGGCATCCAGAGAGCACAGAAGACAGAAGGGCATCCAGAGAGAGGAGAAGACAGAAGGGCATCAAGAATGATGAGAGTACAGGAGAGCATCCATGAAGAGGAGAAAACAGAAAGGCAACCAGATAGATTAGAGGACAGAAGGGAATCCAGAGAGAGAAGAATGACAGAAGAGCATGAAAGAGAGGAGAGGACAGAAGGGCATGCAGAGAGAGGAGAAAACATCAGGGCATCTGGAAAGAGGAGAGACCAGAAGGTAATCCAGAAAGAGGAGACAACAGAAGGTCATCCAGAGTGACGAAAAGACAGAAGGGCATCCAGAGTGAGGAGAGGACAGAAGGGCATCCAAAGAGAAGAGAAAAGAAGGGCATCCAGAGCATGGAGAAGACAGAAGGGCATCCAGAGGGAGGAGAGAACAGAAGGACATCCAGATAGATGAGAGTACAGGAGAGCCTCCATAGAGAGAAGAGAACAGAAAGACAAAGAGAGATATTAGAGGACAGAAGGGAATCCAGAGAGAGAAGAGGACAGAAGGGCATCCAAGAGAGGAGAGAACAGAAGGGCATCCAGAGAGAGGAGAGGACAGAAGGGCATCCAGAGAGGGGAGAAGACAGAAGGGCATCCAGAGAGAGGAGAGAACATAAGTGCATCCAGAGAAAGGAGAAGACAGAAGGCATCCAGAGAGAGGAGATTACAGAAGGGCATCCAAAGAGAAGAGGAAAGATGGGCATCCAGAGAGAGGAGAGAACAGAAGGGCATCCAGAGAGAAGAGAGGACACAGGAGCATCCAGAGAGATGATAGAAAAGAAGATCTTCCAGAGAGAGGAGAGAACAGAAGGGCATCCACAGAGATGAGCGAACAGAAGATCATCCAGAGAGAGAACAGAACAGAAGGGCATCCGGAGGGTTGAGAGGACAGAATAGAATCTAGAGAGAGGAGACAAGAGAAGGGCATACAGAGAGATGATGAGACAAAGGCACATTCAGAGAAAGGAGAGGACAGAAGGGCATCCAGAGAGAGCAAAGAACAGAAGGGCACTTAGAGAGAAGAGAAGACAGAAAGATATCCAGAGTGAGGAAAAAATGTTGGGCATCCAGAGAGAGGAGAAGACAGAAGGGCATCCATAGAGAGGAGAGGACAGATGTGCATCTGGATAGAGGATAAAACAGAAGAGCATCCAGAGAGAGGAGAATACAGACGAGCATCCAGAAAGAAGAGAATACAGAAGGGCATCCAGAGTGGAGAAGACAGAAGGGCATTGAGAGAGGAGAAGACAGAAGGTCATCAAGAGAGAGGAGAGAACAGAAGGGCACCAGAACAATGAGAGTACAGGAAAGCCTCCATAGATAGAAGAGAACAGAAAGGCAAGCAGAGAGATTAGAGGACAGAAGAAAATCCAGAGAGAGAAGAGGACAGAAGGGCATGCAGAGAGGAGAGAACAGAAGGGAATCCAGAGAGAGGAGAGGACAGAAGGGCATCCAGAGAGGGGAGAAGACAGAAGGGCATCCAGAAGGAGGAGAGAACATAAGTGCATCCAGAGAGAGGAGAAAACAGATCATCAAGAGAGAAGAGATTACAGAAGAGCATCCAGACAAAAGAAAAAAGAAGTGCATCCAGGGAGAGAAAAAGACAGAAGGGCATCCAGATGGAGGAGTGGACAGAAGGGCATCAAGAAAGAGGAGAGATCAGAAGTGCATCCAGAGAGAGTAGAGACAGAAGGGCATCAAGAGACAAGAGAGGAAAGAAGGGCATCCAGAGAGAGAAGAGAACAGAAGGGCATCCAGAAACAAGAGAGGACAATAGGGCATACAGAGAGATGAGAGAACAGAAGATCTTCCAGTGAGAAGAGAGAACAGAATGGTATACACAGAGATGAGGGAACAGAAGATCATCCAGAGAGAGAAGGGAACAGAAGGGCATCTAGAGGGATGTGAGGACAGAATAGAATCTAGAGAAATGAGACAACAGAAGGGCATACAGAGAGATGATGAGACAGAAGGGCATCCAGAGAGAGGAGAGGATAGAAGGGCATCCAGAGAGAGGAAAGAACAGAAGGGCATCCAGAGAGAGGAGAAGACAGAAGGGCATCTGGATAGAGGAGAGAAAGAAGATCATCCAGTGAGAGGAGACAAAAGAAGGTCATCCATAGAGAAAAAAGACAGAAGGGCATCCAGAGAGAGGAGAGAACAGAAGGGCTTCCAGAGAGAGGAGAGAACAGAAGGGCATGTAGAGAGAGGAGCCAACAAAAGGTCATCCAGAGAGACGAGAAGAGAGAAGGGGATACAGAGAGAGGAGAGGACATAAGGGAATCTGGAGAGAGGAGAGAACAGAAAGGCATCCAGAGAGAGAAGAGGAAAGAATGGAATCCAAATAGAGAAGAGGACAGAAGGTCATCCAGAGAGATTAGAGGACAGAAAGCCATCCATCTTGAGGATAGAACAAAAGGGTATCCAGAGAAAGGAGAATACCGAAGGGCATCCAGAGATAGGAGAGGACAGAAGGGCCTCCCTAAAGAGGAGGGAACAGAAGGGCATACCGAGAGAAGAGAGGACAGAAGGGCATCCAGGGAGAGGGGAGTACACAAGAGAATCCAGAGAGATGAGAGAACAGAAGAGCATCCAGAGAGAGAAGAGGACAGAAGGCCATCCAGAGAAAGGAGAGAACAGAAGGGCATGCAGGGCGTGGAGAAGACAGAAGGGAATCTAGAGAGAGGGGAGAACAGAAGGGCATCGAGAGAAAGGAGACAACAGAAGGACATCCAGAGAGAGGAGAAAACAGAAGGGCTTCCAGATAGAGGAGAGACCAGTAGGGCATTCAGAGAGAGGAGAATACAGAAGGGCATCCAGAGAGGAGAGAGGAAAGAAAGGCGTCATGAGAGAGAGGAGAAGGGAAAGGCATCCAGAGAGAGGAGAAGACAGAAGGCATCCATAGAGAGGACAGTAAAGAAGGGCATACCGAGAGAAGAGAGAACAGAAGGCCATCCAGAAAGAGGAGAGCACAGAAGGGCTTCCACAAAGAGGGGAGAACAGAAGAGAATCGAGGGAGAGGAGAGAACAGAAGGGCATCCAGAGAGAAGAAAAGACAGAAGGGCATCCAGAGAGAGGAGAGTAAAGAAGGGCATATAGAGAGAGGAGAGAACAGAAGGGCATCCAGATAGAGGAGAGGACAGAAAGGCATCCACAAAGAAGGGAGAACAGAAGAGCATCGAGAGATAGGAGAGAAAGAAGGGCATGCAAAGATAGGAGAGGACAGAAGGACGTCCAAAGATAGGAGAAAACAGAAGGGCATCCAGAGAGAAGAGAGAACAGAAAGGCATCCAGAGAGACTAGAGGACACAAGGGAATCCAGAGAGATGAGAAAACAGAAGATCATCCAGAGTGAGAAGACAACAGAAGGGCATACAGAGAGAAAAGAGGACACAAGGGCATCCAGACAGATGAGAGAACAGAAGATCATCTAGAGAGAGAAGAGAACAGAATGGTCTACAGAGAGATGAGAGGACAGAAGATAATCTAGAGAGATAAGAGAACAGAAGAGCAACCAGACATATTAGGGGACAGAAAAAAGTCCAGAGAGATTAGAGGACAGAAGGGCATCGAGAGTGAGGAGAAGACAAAAGGGCATCCAGAGAAAGGAGACAAGAGAAGGACATCCAGTGAGAGGAGATGACAGAAGGGCATCCAGAAAGAGGAGAGACCATAAGGGCATCCAGAGAGAGGAGAGGACAAAAGGACATCAAGAGAAACGAGACAACAGAAGGACATCCAGTGAGAGGAGATGACAAAAGGGCATCCAGAGAGAAGAGAGACCAGAAGGGCATCCAGAGAGAGGAGAAAACAGAAGGGCATCCAAAGAGAGGAGAGGACCGAACGGCATTCAGAGAGAGGAGAGGACAGAAGGGCATCCAGGGAGAGGAGAGCACAGAAGGGCATCCAGAGAGATGAGAGAACAGAGAGGCTTCTAGAGAGAGTAGAAAACAGAAGGGCATCTAGAAAGAGAAGAGAAGAGAAGGGCATCCAGGGAGAGGAGAAGACAAAAAGGGAATCCAGAGAGAGGAGAGAACAGAAGGGCATCCAGAGAGAGGAAAGAACAGAAGGGCATCCAGAGAGAGGAGAAGACAAAAACACATCTACAGGGAGGGGAGAACAGAAGTGCATCCAGAGCGCAGAGAAGACAGAAGTTCATCCAGGAAGAGTAGAGAATAGAACGGTACCCAGAGAGCAGAAAAGACAGAAGAACATCCAGAGATAGGAGAGATCATAAGGGCATCCAGAGAGGATAGAGGACAGAAGGGCATGTAGAGAGAGTAGAGAACAGAAGGGAATCCAGAAATAGGAGGAGACAGAAGGGCATCGGGAGATAGGATAAGACAGAAGGGCTTCCAGAGAGAGGAGTTGACAGAATGGCCTCCAGAGAGAAGAGAGATAAGAAGGGCAACCAGAGAGAGAAGAGGTCAGAAGGGCATTCGGAGAAAAGAGTAAAGAAGGCCATACAGAGAGAGGAGAAAACAGAAAGGCATCTAGATAGACAAGAGGAGGGAAGGGCATCTAGAGAGAGGAGAGTACAGAAGGTCATCCAGAGAGAGGTGAAGACAGAAGGGAATCCATAGAGAGGAGAGAATGAAGGGTATTCAGAGAGAGGAGAGAGCAGAAGGGCATCCAGAGAGAGGAGAAGACAGAAGGGAATCTCGAGAGAGGAGAGAACAGAAGGGCATCCAGAAAGAAGAGAGAACAGAAGGGCATCCAGAGAGACGACAGAGTAGAAGGGCATCCTGAGAGAGGAGAAGACAGTAGTGCATCCGGAGAGAGGAGAGAACAGAAGGGCTTCCAGAGAGAGGACAGAGCAGAAGGACATCCAGAGAGAGGAGAAGACAGAAGGGAAGCCAAAGATATGAGAAAACAGAAGAGCATAAGAAGAGAGGAAAAGACAGAAGGGCATTCCAGAGGCAGGAGAGGACAGAAGGGCATCCAGAGGGAGGAGAAAACAGAAGGGCATCAAGAGAGAGGAGAATACATAAGGGAATCCCGAGAGAGGAGAAAACAGAAGGGCATCCAGAGAGAGGAGAAGGCAGAAGGGCATCCATCGAGAGGAGAGTACAGAAGGGCATCCAGAGGAAGGAGAGAACAGAAGGGCATCAAGAGGGAGGGAAATACAGAAAGGCACCAAGAGAGAGGAGAGGATAAAAGGGCATCCAGAGAGAGGAGAGAACAGAAGAGCATCCAGCGTGAGAAGAAAACAGAAGGGCTTCCAGAGAGAGGAGGGCACATAAGCGCATCTGTAAAGAGGAGAAGAGAGAAGGCATCCAGATGGAGAAGAGGACAGACAGGCATCCTGAGAGAGGAGAGGACAGAAGGGCATCCAGGAGAGAAGAGAACATATGGGCATCCAGAGACAGGAGAGGACAGAAAGGCATCCAGAGAGAGGAGAAGACAGAAGGGCATCCAGAAATAGGAGATGACAGAAAGGCATCAGGAGATAGGAGAAGACAGAAGGGCATCCAGAGAGAGGAGAGTACAGAATGGCCTCCAGAGAGAAGAGAAGGCAGAGGGCATCTAGAGAGAGGAGAAGAAAGTAGTGCATCCACAGAAAAGAGTACAGAAGGCCATACAGAGAGAGGAGAAAACAGAAGGGCATTGAGAGAGATGAGAGGACAGAAGGGCACCCAGAGAGAAGAGAGGACAGAAGGGCATCCAGAGAGAGGAGAGATCAGAAGTGCATCCAGAGAGAGGAGAATACAGAGGGACATCCATAGAGAAGTGAGCACAGAGGGGCATCCAGAGAGAAGAGAACAGAAGTGCATCCAAAGATAGGAGAACCCGAAGTGCATTCAGAGAGAGGAGTAGACAGAAGGTGATCCAGAGAGAGCAGAGAACAGAAAGGCAACCAGAGAGTTTAGAGGACAGAAGGGATCCAGAGAGAGGAGAGGACATAAGAACATCCAGAGAGAGGAGAGGACAGAAGGGCATCCAGAGAGAGGAGAAGACAGCAGGACATCCAGAGAGAGGGGAAGACAAAACGGCATCCAGAGAGAGATGAGCCCAGAAGAGTATCCAGAAGGGCATCCAGAGAGAGGAGAGTAAAGAAAGGCATCAGAAGAGAGGAGAGAACAGAAGCGCATATAGAGAGAGGAGAAGACACAACGGCATCCAGAGAGGAGAGGAAAAAAGCGTCCGCACAGAGGAGTGAACGGAAGGGCATCTGAAGAGAGGAGAAGACAGAAGGGAATACAGAGAGAGAAGAGAACAGAAGGTCATGCGAAAAGTGGAAAAGTCAGAAGGGCATTCAGAGAGAGGAGGGGACAAAAAGGCATCTGGAAATAGAAGAGAACAGAAGGGCATCCAGAGAGGAGAGAACAGAAGGGCACCCAGATAGAAGAGAGTTCAGAATGGCATCTACAGAGAGGGTAGAAAAGAAGAGCATCGAGAGAGATAAGGGCATCCAAATAGTGAAAAGTACAGAAGGGTATCCAGAGAGAGGAGAGAACAGAAGGGTATCCGGAAAGAGGAGAGAACTGAAAGGCGTCCAGAGTGACAAGAGGACTGAAGGGCATCCAGAGAGAGGAGAGAGCAGAAAGGCGTCCAGAGAGAGGAGAAGACAGAAGCACAAACAGGGAGAGGAGAGAGCAGAAAGGCATCCAGAGAGAGGAGAAGACAGAAGCACAAACAGGGAGAGGAGAGGACAGATGGGCATTCTGAGAAAGGAGAGAGCAGAAGGGCATCCAGAAATAAGAGAGGACAGAAGGGCATGCAGAGAGAGGAGAGACCAGAAGGGTATTCAGAGAGAGGAGAAGACAGAAGGGAATCCAAAGAAAGGAGAAAACAGAAGGTCATTCACAGAGAGGAGAAGAAAGAAGGGCATCCAGAGAGAAGAGAGAACAGATGGGCATCCAGAGAGTGGAGAAGACAGAAGGGCATCAAGAAAAAGAGGACAGAATGTCATACTGAATGAGTAGAGAACAGAAGGGCATCCCAAGAAAGAAGAAAACAGAAGGGCATCCAGAGAGTTGAGAGGACAGAAAGGCATGTAGAGAGATGAGAAGACATAAGGGCCTCCATAGATAGGTGAAACCAGAAGAGCATCCAGAGAGAGGAGAAGACAGAAGGGCATCCAGAGAGAATTCTTGACAGAAAAGCATATGGAGAGTGGAGAGATCAGAAGGTCCTCCAGAGAGAGGAGAGAACAGAAGGGCATCCAGAGAGAGGAGACGACAGAAGCGCTTCCAGAGAGTGAAGAAAAAAGAAGTTCATCGAGAGAGAGAGGAGGACAGAAGTGCATCTGGATACAGGATAGAACAGAAGGGCATCCAGAGACAGGAGAGAACAGAAGAGCATCCAGAGAGAGGAGACGACAGAAGGGCATTCAGAGATAGGAGAGGACAGAAGGGCATTCAGAGAGCGGGGAAGACATAAGGGCATCCAGAGAGGATAATATAGAAGGTCATCCAGAGAGAGGAGAGAAGAAAAGGACATCCAGATCAATGAAAGGTCAGGAGAGCCTCCATAGAGAGAAGAGAACAGGAAGGCAACCAGAAAGAGAAGAGGACAGAAGGGCATCCAGAGAGAGGAGAGGACAGAAGGGCATACAGAGGGTGCAGAAGACAGAAGGTCATCCAGAGAGAGGAGAAGACAGAAGGGCATCCAGAGAGAGGAAAGAACATAAGGGCATCCAGTGAGATGAGAGTACAGGAGAGCCTCCATAGAGAGAAGAGTACAGAAAGGCAAAGAGAGATATTAGAGGACAGAAGGAAATTTAGAGAGAAAAGAGGACAGAAGGGCATCCAAGAGAGGAGAGAACAGAAGAGAATCCAGAGAGATGAGAGAATAGAAGAGTATCCAGAGAGAGGAGAGGACACAAGGGCATCCAGAGATATGATAGAACCGAAGATCTTCCAGAGAGAGGAGAGAACAGAAGGGCATCCACAGAGATGAGTGAACAGAAGATCATTCTGAAGAATGAGAGTACAGAATAAAATCTACAGAGAGAATAGAACAGAAGGGCATCCAGAGAGATGATGAGACAGAAGGTCATCCAGAGAGAGGAGACAACAGAAGGTCATCCAAAGTGACGAAAAGACAGAAGGGCTTCCAGAGAGAGAAGAGGTCAGAAGAGCATCCAGATGGAGGAGAAGACAGAAGGGCATACAGAGAGATGCGAGAGAAAGAAAGGCATGTGGAGGGAGGAGAAGAAGGGCATCCATAGATAGGTGAAAACAGAAGGGTATCCAGAGAAAAAAAGAAGACAGAAGGACATCCAGAGTGATGACTGTACAGAAGGGCATTCGGAGAGTGGAGAGATCAGAAGCCATCCAGAAAGAGGGCAAGACAGAAGGGCATCCAGAGAGAGGAGAGGACAGAAGGGCATCAAGAGAGAGGAAAGAACAGAAGGGCATCCAGAGAGAGGAGAAGACAGAAGGCATCTGGATAGAGGAGAGAACAGAAGTTCATCCAGAGAGAGGAGAGAACAGATGGTCATCAAGTGAGACAAAAAGACAGAAGGGAATCCAGAGAATGGAGAGAACAGAAGGGCTTCCAGAGAGATGAGAGGACAGAAGTGAATCTAGAGAGAGGAGAGAACAAAAAAGCATGTACAGAGAGGAAAACACAGAAGGGCATCCATATAGAGGGGAAAACAGGACATGTAGAGAGAAGACAGAAGGGCATCTGGAGTGAGGAGAGAACAGAAAGGCATCCAGAGAGAGTAGAGGACAAGAGGGCATCCAGAGAAAGGAGAAGACAGAAGAGTATCCAGGGAGAGTAGGGGACACAAGGGCATCCAGAGAGATGAGAGAACAGAAGAGCATCCAGAGAGAGGAGAGGACACAAGGGCCTCCAGAGAGATGAGAGAACAGAAGATCTTCCAGAGAGAGGAGTAAACAGAATGGCATCCAAAGAAATGAGCGACCAGAAGATCATCCAGAGAGAGAAGGGTACAGAAGGGCATCCAATAAATGAGTGACCAGAAGATCATCCAGAGAGAGAAGGGTACAGAAGGGCATCATGAGGGATGAGAGGACAGAAGAGAATCTAGAGAGTTGAGAGAACAGAAGAGCATCCATAGAGAGAAGAGAACAAAGTGGCATCCAAAGAGATGAGAGGAATGAAGGGAATATAGAGAGCTGAGAGAACAGAAGGTCATGTAGAGAGAGGAGAAGACAGAAGGGCATCCATAGAGTGGTAAAAACAGAAGAGCATCCAGAGAAAGGACAAGAGAGAAGGGCATCCAGAGAGATGAAATAACAGAAGAGCATCCGGAGAGAGGAGGGTTCAGAAGGGCATCAAGAGAGAGTGGAAGACATAATGGCATCCAGAGAGAGAGAGGAGAGGACAGAAGGGCATCCAGAGGGAGAAAAGAACAGGAAGGCTTCCAGATAGAGGAGAAGACTGAAGTGCATCCAGATAGAGGAGAGAACAGAAGGTCATCCAGAGAGATGAAAAGACAGAAGGGCAGACAAAGAGAGGAGAGAACAGAAGGATATGTGGAGAAAGGAGAGAACAGAAGGATATCTGGAGAGAGGGAGGACAGGAAGGCATCCTGAGACTGAAGAGAACAGAAAATCATCCAAAGAGAGGAGAGAAGAGAAGCACATCAAGAGAGAGAGGAGCAGGAAGAAGGTCATCTTCATAGAGGAGAGAACAGAAGGGCATCCACAGAGAGGAGAAGACAGAAGGGCATCGAGAGAAAGGAGAGGACAGAAGGGCATCCAGACAGAGGAGAGAACAGAAGAGCATCCAGAGAGAGGAGCAGAAAGAAGGTCATGCAGTCAGAGGAGAGAACTGAAGGGCATCCAAAGAGAGGAGAATACAGAAGGGCATCGAATGAGAGGAGAGGACAGAACGGGATACAGAGAAAGGAGAACACAGAAAAACATCCAGAAGAGGATAGACCACAAGGGCATCTAGAGACTGGAGAAAAAAGAGGATCATCCAGAGAGAGAAGAGAACAGAGGGGCATCCATTGATGGGAGAAGACAGAGGGCATCCAGAGAGAGGAGAGAACAGAAGGGCATTCAGAAAGATGAAAGAACAGGAGAGCATCCATAGAGAGAAGAGAAGAGAAGAGAAGGGCAAACAGAGATATGAGAGGGCAAAAGGGAATCCAGAGAGAGGAGAGAATAGAAGGGCATCCAGAGAGAGGAGAAGACAGAAGGACATCCGGAGATAGGAGAGAACAGAAGGGTATCTGGAGAGAGGAGAGAACAGAAAGGCATCCATAGAGAGGATAGGACAGAGAATATCCGGAGACAGCAGAAGACATAAGGGCATTCTGAGAAAGAATATGACAGAAGGGCATCCAGAGAGAAGAGAGTAAATAAGGGCCTCCAGGGAGACGAGAGAACAGAAGGGCATCCACAGGGAGAAGAAGACTGAAGGGCATCCAAAGAGAGGAGAGATCATAAGGGTATCCAGAGAGAGGAGAAGATAGAAGGGCATCCGGAGAGAGGAGAAAACAGAAGGACATCCAGAGAGATGAGAGTACAGGAGAGCCTTGATAGACAGCAGAGAACAGAAAGCGAACCAGATAGATTAGAGGACAGAATGGAATCCAGAGAAAGAATAGGACAGAAGGGCCTCCAAGAGAGGAGAGGACAGAAGAGCATCCAGAGAGAGGAGAGGACAGAAGGGCATCCAGAGAGAGGAGAATACAGAAGGGCATCCAGAGAGGGGAGAATACAGAAGGGAATCCAGAGGGAGGATGGGAAAGAAAGCCATGCGGAAAGAGGAGAGAACAGAAGTGCATCCAGAGAGAGGAGATGACAGAAGGCATCAAGTGAGAGAGGAAATTACAGAAGGGTATCCAGAGAGAAGAGAAAAGAAGGGCATCCAGATAGTGGAGAGAACACAAGGGCATCCAGAGAGAGGAGAGGACACAAGAGCATCCAGAGAGATGAGAGAACAGAAGATCTTCCAGAGAGTGGAGAGAACTGAAGGGCATCCACAGAGATGAGGGAACAGAAAATCATCCGTAGAGAGAACGGAACAGAAGAGCATCCAGAGGGATGAGAGGACAGAATAGAATCGAGAGAGAGGAGACAACAGAAGGGCTTCCAGAGAGATGATGTGACAGAAGGTCATCCAGAGAGAGGAGAGAATAGAATGGTATCCAGAGCGCAGAGAAGATAGAATGGCATCCAGAAAAAGGAGAAGACAGAAGGGCATCCAGTGAGAGGAGATTACAGAAAGGCATCAAGAGAGAGGAGAGGACAGAGGGGCATCCAGAGAGAGGAGAGGACAGAAGGGCATCCACAGATTGGGAAGAACAGAAGAGCATCAAGAGAGAGGAGACAACATAAGGGAATCCAAAGAGAGGAGAGAGTAGAAGATCATCCAGAAAGAGGATAGAACACAAGGGCATACAGAGAGATGAGAGAACAGAAGATAATCTAGAGAGAAAAGAGAACAGAAGGGCAACCAGAGATATGAGAGGACAGAAAAAAATCCAGAGATAGGAGAGGACAGAATGGCATCCAGAGAGAGGAGAGGACAGAAGGACATCCAGAGAAAGGAGACAACAGAAGGACATCCATGGGTTGGAGATGACATAAAAGCATCCAGAGAGAGGAGAGACCAGAAGGGCATCCAGAGAGAGGAGAATACAGAAGGGCATCCACAGAGAGGAGAGAATAGAAGAGCATCGGACGAGAGAAGGAAACAGAAGGAGATCAAAAGAGAGGAGAGGACAGAAGGGCATCCATAGAGAAGAGAAGACAGAAGGGCATCCAGAGAGAGGAGAGGACACAAGGGCATCCAGAGAGATGAGAGAACAGAAGATCATCCAGAGAGAGAGAGAACAGAAGGGCATCCAGAGAGAGGAGAAGACAGAAGGGCATCCTGAGAGAAGAGAGGACAGAAATGGCATCCAGAGAGAGAAGAGGACACAAGGGCATCCAGATAGAGGAGAGAACAGAAGGGCATCCAGAAAGAGGAGAGAACAGAAGGTAATCCAGAAAGAGGAGACAAAAGAATGTCATCCAGAGTGACAAAAAGACAGAAGGGCATCCAGAGGGAGGAGAGGACAGAAGGGCATCCAAAGAGAAGAGAACAGAAGGGCATCCAGAGAGAAGAGAAGACAGAAGGGTATCCAGAGAGTTGAGAGGACAGAAAGGCAAGTAGAGAGAGGACAAGACAGAAGGGCATCCATAGATAGGTGAAAACAAAAGGGCATCCAGAGAGAGGAAAAGACAGAAGGGAATGCAGAGAAAGGAAAAGTCTGAAGGGAATCCAGAGATAGGAGAGGACAGAAGGGCCTACAAACAGAGGAGAGAACAGAAGGCCATCCAGAGAGTGGAGAAAACATAAGGGCATCCATAGAGAAGAGAGGACAGATGTGCATCTGGATAGAGGATAGAACAGAAGGGCTTCCAGAGAGAGGAGAGAACAGAAGAGCATGCAGAGAGAGGAGAAGACAGAAGGGCATTCAGTGATATGAGAGGACAGAAGGGCATTCAGAGTGGGGAGAATACATTAGGGCATCCAGAGAGGAGAAGACAGAAGGTCATCCAGAGAGAGGAGAGGAAAGAAGGGCATTGAGATAGTGGAGAATACAGAAGGGCATACAGAGAGAGAAGACAGAAGGTAACTAGAGAGAGGAGATTACAGAAGGGAATCCAGAGAAAAGAGAAAAGAAGGGCATCCAAACAGAGGAAAAGACAGAAGGGCTTCCAGAGAGAGGAGAGGACAGAAAGGCATCTGGATAGAGGAGGGAACAGAAGGGCAAACAGAGAGAAGAGAGACAGAAGGGCATCCAGAGACAAGAGAGAAAAGAAGGGCATCCAGAGAGAGGAGAGAACAGGAGGGCATCTAGAAGAAGAGAGAACAGAAAGGCATGCAAAGAGAGGAGAAGATAGAAGGGCATCCAGAGAGATGAGAGAACAGAGGAGCATCCAGAGAGGAGAGAACACAAGGGCATCCAGAGTTATGAGAGAACTGAAGATCTTCCAGAGAGAGGAGAGAACTGAAGGGCATCCACAGAGATGAGCGAACAGAAGATCATCATGAGAGAGAAGGGAACAGAAGGCCAACCAAAGGGATGAGAGTACAGAATAGAATCTAGAGAGAGAATAGAACAGAAGGGTATCCAGAGAGATGATGAGAGAGAAGGCCATCCAGAGACAGAGGAGACAACATAAAGTCATCCATAGTGACGAAAAGACAGAAGGGCATCCAGAGAGAGAAGAGGACACAAGGGCATCCAGATACAGGAGAAGACAGAAGGGGATCCAGAGAGAGAAGAGGGCAGAAAGGCATGTAGAAGGAGGAGAAGACAAAATGGTATCCAGAAAGAGGAGAGAACAGAAGGGCATCCAGAGAGAGGAGAGTAGAGAAGGGATCCAGAGAGAGGAGAGTATAGAAAGCCATCCAGAGAGAGAAGAAGACAGAAGGGCATCCAGAGTGAGGAGAAGGCAGAATTGTATCCAGAGAGAGAAGGGAACAGAAGGGCATCCAGATGGATGAGAGTACAGAAGGACATCCAGAGAGAGGAGAGGAGAGAAGGGCATCCAGAGAGAGGAGAAGACAGAAGGGCATCCAGAGAGAGGAGACAACAGAAAAAAATCCATAGAGCAGAGATGATATAAGGGCATCCAGAGAGAGGAGAGACCAGAAGAGCATCCAGAGAGAGGAGAATACAGAAGGGCATCCACAGAGAGTAGAGAATAGAAGAGCATCGGAAGAAAGGAGAAAACAGAAGGGCATTAAAAGAGAGGAGAGGACAGAAGGGCATCCATAGAGAAGAGAAGACAGAAGGGCATCCAGAGATAGGAGAGGACACAAGGGCATCCAGAGAGATGAGAGAAGAGAAGATCATCCAGAGAGAGGGGAAGACAGAAGGGCATGCAGAGAGAGGAGAGGACAGAAGAGCATCCAGAGAGAGGAAAGAACAGAAGGGCATCCAGAGAAAGGAGAAGACCGAAGCACATCCAGAGAGAGGAGAGAACAGAAGGGCATCCAGAGAAAGGAGAAGACCGAAGCACATCCAGAGAGAGGAGAGGACAGAAGGACTTACATAGAGAGGAGAGAACAGAATGGCTTCCAGAGAGTTAAGAAAACAGAAGGGCATCGAGAGCAAGGAGAAGACAGAAGGGCATTCAGACATAGGACAGTACAGAAGGGCATCCAGAGAGCAGAGAAGACAGAGGGGCATCCAGAGAGAGGAGAACACAGAAGGGCATCTAGGGCGATGAGAGTACAGGAGAGCCTCCATAGAGAAAAGAAAACAGAAAGGTAACCAGAGAGATTAGAAGACAGAAGAGAATGTAGAAGACATAAGAGGACAGAAGGGCATCCAAGAGAGGAGAGGACATAAAGGCATGCAGAGAGAGGAGAAAACAGAAGGGCATCCGGAAAGAGGAGAGAACAGAAGGTAATCCAGAAAGAGGAGACAATAGAAGGTCATCCAGAGTGACGAAAAGACAGAACTGCCTCCAGAGAGAGGAGAGGTCAGAAAGGCATCCATAAAGATGACTTGACAGAAGAGCATACAAAGAGTGGAGAGATCAGAAGGTCTTCCTGAGAGAGGAGAGGACAGAAGGGCATCCAGAGAGTGGAGAGAACAGAAGGGCCTCCAGAAAAAGGAGAAGACCAAATCGCATCCAGAGAGGGGAGAGGACAGAAGGACCTACATAGAGAGGAGAGAACAGAAGGGCTTCCAGAGAGTGTAGAAAACAGAAGGGCATCGAGAGAGAGGAGAAGACAGAAGAGCATTCAGAGATAGGAGAGTACAGAAGGGCATCCAGAGAGCAGAGAAGACAGAGGGGCATCCAGAGTGAGGAGAACACAGAGGAATATCCAGAGCGATGAGAGTAGAGGAGAGCCTCCATAGGGAGAAGAAAACAGAAAGGCAAACAGAGAGATTAGAGGACAGAAGGGAATGCAGAGAGAGAAGAGGACAGAAGGGCATGCAAGAGAGGAGAGGACAGAATGGCATGCAGAGAGAGGAGAAAACAGAAGGGCATCGGGAAAGAGGAGAGAACAGAAGGTAAGACAGAAAGAGGAGACAACTGAAGGTCATCCAGAGTGATGAAAAGACAGAAGTGCATCCAGAGAGAGGAGAGATTAAAAGGGCATCCAGAGAGATGACTTGACAGAAGAGCATACAAAGAGTGGAGAGATCAGAAGGTCATTCAGAGAGAGGGGAAGACAGAAGGGCATCCAGAGAGAGGAGAGGACAGAAGAGCATTCAGAGAGAGTAGAGAACAGAAGGGCATCCAGAGAAAGGAGAAGACCAAAGCACATTCAGAGAGGGGAGAGGACAGAAGGACCTACATAGAGAGGAGAGAACAGAAGGGCATCGAGAGAGAGGAGAAGACAGAAGGGCATCGAGAGAGAGGAGAAGACAGAAGGGCATTCAGAGATAGGAGAGTACAAAAGGGCATCCAGAGAGCAGACAAGACAGAGGGGCATCCAGAGAGAGGAGAACACAGAAGAACATCCAGAGCGATGAGAGTACAGGAGAGCCTCCATAGAGAGAAGAAAACAGAAAGGCAAACAGAGATATTAGAGGACAGAAGGGAATGCAGAGAGAGAAGTGGACAGAAGGGCATCCAAGGAAGGAGAGGACAGCAGGACATGCAGAGAGAGGAGAAAACAGAAGGGCATCCGGAAAGAGGAGAGAACAGAAGGTAATCCAGAAAGAGGAGACAACAGAAGGTCATCCTGAATGACGAAAAAACAGAAGTGGATCCAGAGAGAGGAGAGGTCAGAAGGGCATCCAAAGAGAAGAGAAAAGAAGGGCATCCAGAGATGCCTCCATAAACAGAAGAGAACAGAAAGACAAAGAAAGATATTAGAGGACAGAAGGGAATCCAGAGAGAGAAGAGGACAGAACGGCATCCAAGAGATGAGAGAACAGAAGGCCATACAGATTGAGGAGAGGACAGAAGGGCATCCAGAGAGGAAAGAAGACAGGAGGGCATCCAGAGAGAGGAGAGAACATAAGTGCATCCAGAGAAAGGGGAAGACAGAAGGCATCCAGATAGAGGAGAGAACAAAATGGCATCTCGAGAGGAGAGGACACAAGAGCATACAGAGAGATGAGAGAACAGAAGATCTTCAGAAAGAGGAGACAATGGAAGGGCATCCACAGAGATGAGTTAACAGAAGATCATCCAGAGAGAGAATGGAGCAGAAAGCATCCAGAGGGATGAGAAGACACAATAGAATCTAGAGAGAGGAGACAACAGAAAACGAGACATGTTGAGACAGATTATGAGATAGAAGGGCATCGAGAGAGAGGACAGGACAGAAGGGCATCCAGAGAGAGGAAAGATCAGAAGGGGACCCAGAAAGAGAAGACAGAAGGGCATCTAGATAGAGGAGAGAAAAGGAGGTCATCCAGAGAGAGTAGACAAAAGCAGGTCATCCATAAAGATGAAAAAACAGAAGGGCATCCAGAGAGAGGAGAGAACAGAAGGGCATCAACAGAGATGAGCAAACAGAAGATCATCTAGAGAGAGAAGGGTACAGAAGGTCATCCTGAGGGATGAGAGAACAGAAGGGCATGTACAGAGAGGAGATTACAGAAGGGAAGCCAGAGAGAGGAATGAACCGAAGGGCATCAAGAGAGAGGAAAACACAGAAGAACATCCGGATAGAGGAGAGAACAGAAGGTCATCCAGAGAGAAGAGACAACAGAAGGTCATTTAGAGAGAAGAAAAGACAGAAGAATATACAGAGAGAGGAGAGGACAGAAGGATATCTGGAGAGAAGAGAACAAAAAAGCATCCACAGAAAGGGTGGACAGAAGGGCATCCTGAGACTGGAGAGAACAGAAAATCATTCAGAGAGAGGAGAGAAGAGAAGCACATCAAGAGAGAGGAGCAGAAAGAAAGTCATCCAGACAGAGGAGAGAACAGAAGGGCATCCATAGAGAGAAGACAGAAGGGCATTGAGAGAGAGGAGAGGACAGAAGGGCATCCACAGAGAGGAGAAGACAGAAAGGCATCGAGTGCGAGGAGAGTACAGAACGGATACAGAGAGAGGAGAAGACAGAAAAGCATCCAGAAGAGCATAGAAAAGAAGGGCATCCGAGTGTGGAGGAAACAGAAGATCATACAGAGAGAGAAGAGAAAAGAAGGGCAACCATAGAGGGGAGAAGACAGAAGGCATCCAGAGAGAGGAGAGAACAAAAGGGCATCCAGAGAAATGAGAAGACCGAAGGGCATCAAGAGAGAGGAGAGGACAGAAGGGCCTACATAGAGAGGAGAGAACCGAAGGGAGTTCAGAGAGTGGAGAAAACAGAAGGGCATCCAGAGAAAGGAGAGGATATATGTGCACCTGAATAGAGGATAGAACAAAAGGGCATCCAGAGAGAGGAGAGAGCATCCAGAAAAAGCAGAAGAAAGAAGGGCATTCAGAGATAGGAGTGGACAGAAGGGCATCCAAAGAGCGGAGAAGACAGAAGAGCATCCAGAGGGAGAAGAGTAAAGAAGGGAAACCAGAGAGAGAAGAGGACAGAAGGACATCCAGATAGATTAGAGGTCAGAAGGCCACCCAGTGAGAGGAGAGAACAAAAGGGCATCCAGAGAAAGGAGAAGAATGTAGGGCATCAAAAGAGAAGAGAAAAGAAGGCATCCAGAGAGAGGAGAAGACAGAAGCAGATACAGAGAGCAGAGAGGACAGAAGGGAATCTGGAGAGAGGAGAGAACAGAAGGGCATCCAGAGAGAGGAGCAGACAGAAGGACATCCAGAGAGAGAAGAGGAAAGAAGGCAATCCAGAGACAGAAGAGGACAGAAGGACATCCAGATAGATTAGAGGACAGAAGGCCATCCAGCAAGAAGAGAGATCAAAAGGGCATCCAGAGAAAGGAGAAGACTGAAGGGCATCCAGAGAGAGGAGAGAACAGAAGGGCCTCCATAGAGAGGAGAAAACAGAAGGGCATCCGGAGGGAGGAGAGAACAGAAGGGCATACAGAAAGATGAGAGAACAGAAGAGCATCCAGAGAGAGAAGAAGACAGAGGGCATCTAGAGATAGGGGAGAACAGAAGGGCATCGAGAGAAAGGAGACAACAGAAGGGCATCCAGAGAGAGGAGAGGACAGAAGGGCATCCAGATAGAGGAGAGACCTGTAGGACATTCAGAGAGAGGAGAATACAAAAGGGCATCCAGAGAGGAGAGAGGAAAAAAAGGCATCTGGAGAGAGGAGAGAACAGAAAGGCACCCAGAGAGAGGAGAAGACTGAAGGGCACCCAGCGAGAGGAGAATAAAGAAGGGCATACAGAGAGAGTAGAGAACAGAAGGGCATCCAGAAAGAGGAGAGAACAGAAGGGCATCCAGAGAGAGGAAAGGACAGAAGGGCATCCACAAAGAGGGGAGAACAGAAGAGCATCGAGAGAAAGGGGAGAACAGAAGGGCATCCAAAGATAGGAAATGACAGAAGGACATCCAGAGATAGGAGAAAACAGAAAGGTATCCAGAGAGAAGGGAAAACAGAAAGGCATCCTGAGAGAGGAGAGGACAGAAGGGCATACAGAGAGAGGAGAGTACACAAGGGCATCCAAAGAGATGAGAGAACAGAAGATCATCCAAAGAGAGAAGAGAACAGAAGGGCATACAGAGAGATGAGGGGACAGAAGATCATCCAGAGAGAGAAGAGAACAGAATGGCATACATAGAGATGAGAGGACAGAAGATAATCTAGAGAGATAAGAGAACAGTAGGGCAACCAGATATATGAGAGTACAGAAAAAAATCCAGAGAGAGGAGAGGACAGAAGGGCATCCAGAGTTTGAAGTGTACAGAAGTGCATCCAGAGAGAGGATAGGACAGAAGGACATCCAGAAAGAGGAGAGGACAGAAGGGAATCCAGAGAAAGGAGACAACAGAAGGACATCCAGTGAGAGGAGATGACACAGGGGCATCCAGAGAGAGCAGAGACCAGAAGGGCATCCAGATAGAGGAGAGGACATAAGGGCATCAAGAGAAAGGAGGCAACAGAAGGACATCCAGTGAGAGGAGACGACAGAAGGGCATCCAGAGAGAGGAGAGACCAGAAGGGTATCCAGAGAGAGGCGAATACAGAAGGGCATCCACAGAGAGGAGAGAACAGAAGAACATTGGAAGAGAGGAGAAAACAGAAGGGCATCCAAAGAGAGGAGAGGACAGAAGGGCATCCATAGAGAAGAGAAGACAGAAGGGCATCCAGAGAGAGGAAAGGACACAAGGGCACCCAGAGAGAGGAGAAGACTTAAGGGCATTGAGAGAGTCGAGAGAACTGACCAGCATAGGGAGAGAGGAGAGAACAGAAGGGCATCCGGAGAGGGGGAGGACAGAATGGCATCCTGAGACTGGAGAGAACAGAAAATCATCCAGAGAGAGGAGAGAAGAGAAGCACATCAAGAGATAGGATGCTCTACTCCTCTCTCCTCTGTCCTTCTGTTTTCTCCTCTCTTGGGATGTCCTTCTGTTCTCTCCTCTATCAGTATGACATTCTGTCCTGTTTTTCTTGATGCCCTTCGGTCTTCTCCACTCTCTGGGTGCCCATCTGTACTCTCTTCTCTCCGGATGCCCTTTTTTCTTCTCCTCTCTCTGAATGCCCTTCTGTTCTCTCCTTTCTTTCGACTCCCTTCTGTCTTCTCCTCTCTCTGAATGCCCTTCTGCTCTCTCCTCTTTCTGAATGCCCTTCTGTCCCCTCCTCTCTCTGGATCCCTTCTTTCCTCTAATCTCTCTGGTTGCCTTTCTGTTCTCTTCTCTCTATGGATGCTCTCCTGTACTCTCATCACTCTGGATGCCCTTCTGTTCTCTCCTCTCTCTGGATTCCCTTTTGTCTTCTCCTCTCTCTGAATGCCCTCCTTTTTTCCCCTCTCTCTGGGTTCACTTCTGTTCATTCCTATCTCTGTATGCCCTTCTGTATTCTCCTCTCCCTTGATGCCCTTCTGTTTTCTCCTCTCTTTGGACTCCCTTCTGTCTTCTCCTCTCTCTGGAAGCCCTTCTGCTATCTCCACTCACTGAATGCCCTTCTGTATTCTCCTCTCTCTGGATTCACTTCTGTTCTCTCCTCTTTCTGAATGCCCCTCTGTTCTCTTCTCTGTCTAGTTGCCCTTCTGTTCTCCACTCTATCCAGATGCCCTTCTGTCTTCTCCTCCCTCTGGATGGCCTTCTGTTCTCTTTTCTGTGGATGACATTTGGTCCTCCTTATATCTGGATGCCCTTCTATCTTCTCCTCTTTCTGGATGCCCTACTTTTCTCTGCTTTCTCTAGATGCCCTTCTTTCCTCTCCTCTCTCTGGATGCCCTTCTGTTCTCTTTCCTCCCTTGATGCCCTTCTGTCCTCTCCTCTCTCTGTATGCCTGTCTGTCCTCTTCTCCATCTGGATGCCTTCTCTCTTCCCTTCTCTCCAGATGCTCTTCTGTTCTCTCCTCGCTCTGGAAGCCCTTCTGTTTTCTCCTCTTTCTGGATGACCTTCAATTCTTTCCTCATCCTGGATATCTTTTGCGTACCTCCCAAGTCCCTTTTGCCCGCGAATAAGGACACAAGAGGCAATAATCGGGTATTACTGCAAACGAGGATTTTACTTCTCGAAACGGTAAAGCGGAAAGACGGAAAAAGCCGGAAGCGGCCTAGCTTAAATACACCCTAGAGTGACTTATTCACTTCTGATTGGCTGTTTGCTCACCACCCAATATTACGCCTCGGGATTGGCCAGTGACTTGGCGGTCTTTCTGCCTTTGCAGCTGCGCAGTTAATTGTTTACAAGTGGGAAGACAGGAGGCCAGCGCCATCTTGGAATGGCGTATACTGATATACTCAGTACATCTCCCAACATCTCTCCCTGTTTAAATTATTAATATGAAACAGCCTTTTGCCTATTAAGCACAGTACCAATCAAAAATCGAACTCAAACCCGATCAAGCAAACTCCATCTTGGGGGAATAAGCGATCAAGAGCTTATAGTCTGATGATTTTCCCTTACCCTTCCAGGTGCGATGGAAACAAGTCCTCTGGGTGCAAGGGCTAAGGGGATGTAAAGAGGAATTGACACCCATCCCTGTGCAATGGAGTATAGCTCCCAGGATTGCAAGGGCTGTCAACCTACTATTCAGGTACCACAGCTATTTAGGCAAGGGCTGGCTGGACTTACACCTCTCATCGACCCAGTGCAATGGGCTGAACCCTTGGGGTGCATCGACTGAGGGTCTCAGTCATCAGCTACTTTCTTAGCCTAGATAGTCAAATTTCAGGGAGAGATGCTTTCTCCAAGGCTGCGAGTGCTTGGCCTAAAGCGGCCTTGTCACGTTTTTGTTGGGCTCTGAGCTTACAGACCAACCATCTATGAACACTAATCCACAATATAGGGCTGTATCAAACAGGCCTACCCCACTCTTTAAGAAAGAATGAAAGAGGCAGAAGAAATTCAAGAAGTAAAATCTCCAGGGGTAACAGGGTCCATCTGTGCTCCATCAAGGCTCAAAATCCGGATCTGCAATTGGTGTTGCACCTGGTCCAACTCCCCATTCCACTTTCCTTTTAAATAAGCAGAAAGATTATGGCTTTAAATAAATGTATCATTCACAAATCTCAGAGGTGTAATACCTGGATTTGGGGTTGACACGCAGCTTATTTGAACCACATCCATGAGCTGCTCCACATGGGCTTAGAGCAAATCAACTCTCTGATTGACCAAAGTCTCTTTTAAGTCTCAATAATGATGTATTGGGATGGGCACAAAGGTAGGCACATGCACAACCAAGGCTAGGTCTAATGATCCATTCCAGCATTGTGCCAAAAAGCATGTAACATTCTTACAATCCAAGGTATCAGAATTATTCTGAAAGTTGGACAACATAAAGAAAAATGGAGGGTCCACAAACACCAACACCGGTTGTGCAGATGCATTCTTAAACACCTTATTAATTTTAATGTTATTCAAATGGCTAGAGATATTAAATCTTGTAGCCAAAACATTCTGCACTTCATGATATATACCATTTAACAAGACAAAGGCAGATACACCCTTTTTTTTATCATTCTATACAGTGGCTACATCACATAATTTAATTGTGTTGAAGCAGGATAAACTCAAGAAAATACACATATGATTTAATTTAGGAATTGCATCCCTTTGAAAACATCAAACAGAGGTTTAAATCCTCCTATGGTAAGCTTAAAATGAGGTTTTAGATAAATAATATCTCTTAACAACTTTTAAAAATCACTAAGAGCAAATCAAAATTAAAAGTAAACTATTTTCTTTTGCATATACACTCACAAGCCAGAAGATGGCGTTAGATTCCCACCACAAATGGTTGTGAGCAACCATGTCATTGCTGGGAGTTCAGCCTTTATATTTTAAAAGTCTAGCCTTTAACGGCTGAGCCATTTCTCTAGCCCAACCTGTCTCAAATATTGAAAGACACTGTCTTTGAATCCTTTTTTGGAGTAACAAGTACTCTAAAAAAATTTTAAAGCTTGTTATATTGCAGCAATGGCTTGCAGAAAAAATTTCTTTAGAGAAATCTACTAATAAAGTATCACACAATGAATAATATACACTAAAAAATTTAACCTCTTACTTTTTTTATTAAAGCAACAACAATATTTGTATATATAAAATGTAAAACAATTGACCATTTTCTGAAGCAATTATTTCTAACAAATATCGCTTCATGGGCTCTTAAAAATTATGAATAAACTTACTAATTGTAAACCTTTTACCTTTACCAGAAATGTAAAGGGATAATATAAAACATCTTTTATATAAGCATATATTGAAATGGCAGCTGGAGTATACAAGTTAGGCTGTATAAATCTTAAATTTGAAATTTATTTTGGGTTAATTTAATAACCAATCTTTTTTGTCCAATGAATATATCAGATAAAAAGCAACTTTATTCTCTAATAATGGTTACCTATAGTAGAGGAATCCAAAGCATCTCATTTTTAACAACTTTGAATAAAAGAAATTAGAACAATTTGAACCATATTTTATCAGCAGGTACAGTATAATGTCTCCAGCATAATCATAACTTGTAGCCCACAGATTCTTGTAAAGTCTTTGGTTCTTAGGTTTACCCCTCCTCTCACAAGAAACAATGAGGACAAAAGACGAATTCCCTTAAGCACATTTCTAGGGCCTGGTCTAAAGACCCAGAACAAAAGGAAATGCTTTGCACCTGGGCTTCTACAGGCAGTCTGCATTGTCTTAATTCAAATGTAAATGCACTTAACCTCCCTCTGCCTGCTCTCTGAGGCTTGGCTATGCCGAATTGTGTGGGTTTTGGTTTTAGCTTTGAACCTTAAATTTAAACTGTAAACTTTAAAAGACACATGTTGTATCTTTTTTCTGTAAACATAGGCAAATCAAAAATTTTCAAACTGTCGGCTGAGCTACCAACTGTAGCCAATGGAATATTGGCCATTTAACTATGTTTTAAAGCCTCCTTTGTAAGTAACACTCAAATAGCTGTAAGCAAAAGGTAGTACTTCAGCATTTGAATGCACTGGCAAGAGAACAGTTCAAGATATAACTATGGCCCACAGTGGTATACTTATCGCCAAATGGAACTACAGTATCACGAGACTCAGAGCTGTAATCTTGTAGCCTAGCTTCATTCTTCACAATCTGCACCAGCCTCTTAGGGACCCAAATTAAATTGTTTTCACCTGTGGAATAAGCACAAACAGCCTCCTTTCCTGGGCCACAGCAAGCCCTTAGCCAATCTTGTCGCCTCCTGTTCTTACAAGGGACAATGTCTCGTAATGGCTTTGTGGCATTTTCAAAGATCATCTGTTCTATCAATGGCATCGCCTGCTCTGGTTCCCCAAAGATTCTACCAGCTGCCTTGGTCATTCGATCCACAAAGTCAGAGAAAGACTCAATAGATGTCTGAATTATTAGATGCCCTTCTGTCCTCTATTCTCTATTTATGCCCTTCTGTTCTCTCATGTCTTTGGATACCCTTCTATCCTCGCCTATCTCTGGATGCCCTTCTGTCCTCTCCTATCTCTGGGTGCCCTTCTGTCTTCTCCTCTCTCTGGTTGCCCTTCTTTCTTCTCCTCTCTCTGGATGCGCTTCTGTCCTCTCGTCTCTCTGGATGCCTTTCAGTTCTTTCTTCTCTCCGGATACCCTTCTGTTCTCTCCTCTCTCTGGATGCCCTTCTGTCCTCTCCTCTATTTGGATGCCCTTCTTTTCTCTCCTTTCTCTCTCTGGATGCTCTTCTCTTCTACCCTCTCTGTAGATGCCATTCTGTCCTCTGTTCTACCTGGCTGCCATTCTGTTCTCTCCTCTCAACCGATGCCCTTCTTTCTTCTCCTCTTTCTGGATACCCTTGTATTCTCTGATCTCTCTAGGTGCCCTTCTGTCCTCTCCTCTCTCTGGATGCCCTTCTGTTCACTTCTCTCCCTGGATGCCCTTCTGTTCTCTCCTCTCTGAGTATGCCCTTCTTTACTCTCCTCTCTCTGGATGCCCTTCTGTCTTCTCCTCTCTCTGGATGCACTTCTGTCCTCTGCTCTCTCCGGATGCCTTTCTTGCCTCTCCTCTCTCTGGATGCCCTTCTGTCTTTTCCTTTATTTTGATGCCCTTCTGTTCTCTTCTCTCTGGATGCCCTTCTGTCCTCTCCTCTCTCTGGATGCCCTTCTGTTCTCTTTTCTCCCTGGATGCCCTTCTGTCCTCGCCTCTCTCTGGATGCAATTCTGTTCTCTCTTCTCCCTGGATGTCCTTCTTTTCTCTTCTATTTTCAGATGCCCTTTTGTCCTCTCCTCTCTGGATGCCCTTCTATTTTTTCGTCTGTTGGCATGACCTTCTGTTCTCTCCTGTCTTTGGATACTTTTCTGTCTTCTAGTTCTCCAGATTCCATTCTGTTCTCTCCTCTCTCTGGATGCACTTCTGTTCTCTCCTCTCTCCGGATGCCCTTCTGTTCTCTCCTCTCTCTGGATGCCCTTCTATTCTCTCCTCTCTTTGGATCCCCTTCTGTCTTCTCCTCTCTCTGGATGCCCTTCTGCTCTCTCCTCTCTCTGAATGCCCTTCTGTAAACTCCTCACGATGGATGCCCTTCTGTTCTCTCTTTTTTTCTGGATGCCCTTGTGTTTTCTCCTCTCTCCGGATGCCCTTCTGCCTTCTCCTCTTTCTGGACACCCTTCTGTTCACTTCTCTTCCTGGAGGCCCATCTGTCCTCTCCCCTCTCTGGATGCACTTCTGTCCACTTCTCTCTCTGGATGCCATTCTTTTCTCTTCTATCTCTGGATTACCTTTTTGTCTTCTCCTCTCTCTCGATGCCCTTCTCTTCTCTCCTCTCTCTAGATGCCCTTCTGTCCTCTATTCTCTATTTATACCCTTCTGTTCTCTCATGTCTTTGGATACCCTTCTATCCTCTCCTATCTCTGGATGCCCTTCTGTTCTCTCCTATCTCTGGATGCCCTTCTGTCTTCTCCTCTTTCTGATTGCCCTTCTTTCTTCTCCTCTCTCTGGAATCGCTTCTGTCCTCTCGTCTCTCTGGATGCCTTTCAGTTCTCTCCTCTCTCCGGATATCCTTCTGTCCTCTCCTCTCTCTGGATGCCCTTCTTTCCTCTCCTCTATTTGGATGCCCCTCTTTTCTCTCCTCTCTCTCGATGCTCTTCTGTTCTACTCTCTCTGTAGATGCCATTCTGTCCTGTCTTCTATCTGGGTGCCATTCTGTTCTCTCCTATCAACGGATGCCCTTGTGTCTTCTCCTCTTTCTGGATGCCCTTGATTCTCTGATCTCTCTAGGTGCCCTTCTGTTCTCTCCTCTCACTGGATGCCATTCTGTTCACTTCTCTCCCTGAATGCCCTTCTGTTCTCTCCTCGCTCTGTATGCCCTTCTTTACTCTCCTCTCTCTGGATGCCCATCTGTCTTCTTCTCTATCTGGATGCCATTCCGTTCTCTCCTCTCTCCGGACATGATTTTTCCTCTCCTCTCTGGTTGCCCTTTTGTCTTCTCCTCTTTCTGGATGCAGTTCTGTTCTCTCCTCTCTCCGGATGCCTTTCTTTCCTCTCCTCTCTCTGGATGCCCCTCTGTCTTCTAATCTTTTTGGATGCCCTTCTGTTCTCTTCTCTCTGGATGCCCTTCTGTCCTCTCCTCTCTCTGGATGTTCTTCTGTCCTCTCCTCTCTCTGGATCCCTTCTGCCATCTAATCTCTCTGGTAGCCTTTCTCTTCTCTGCTCTCTCTTGATGCCCTTCTGTTTTCTCCTATCTCTGGATGCCCTTCTGTCTTCTCTCTCTGGTTGCCCTTCTGTCTTCTCCTCTCTCTATATGCCCTTCTATCCTCTTCTTTCTCTAAATGTCCTTTAGTCTTCTGCTCTCTCTGGATGCCCTTCTCTTCTCTCCTCTTTCTGGATTCTCTTCTCTTCTCTCTTCTCTCTGGATGCCCTTCTGTTCTCAACTATCTTGGGATACCCTTCTGTCCTCTTCTCTCCCAGGATTCCCTTCTGCATTCTCCTCCCGCTGGATACCCTTCTATTTTCTCATCTCCAGTATGCCCATCTGTCTTCTGCTCTATCTGGATTCTCTACTGTTATCTTCTCTCTATATGCCTTTCTGTTCTTTCCTCTCTCCAGATGCCCTTCTGTCCTCTCTTCTCTATAGATGCCCATCTGTTTTCTCTTCTCTTGGGATGCTCTTCTTTTTCTCTCCTCTATCAGTATGACATTCTCTCCTCTTGTTCTTGATGCCCTTCTGTCTTCTCTACTCAGAATGCCCATCTGTTCTCTCTTCTCTCCAGATGCCCTTGTTTCTTCTCCTCTCTCTGAATGCCCTTCTGTTCCCTCCCTTCTTTGGATTCCCTTCTGTCTTCTCCTCTCTCTGAATGCCCTTCTGTCCTCTCCTCTCTCTGCATGCCCTTCTGTCCTCTCCTCTTTCTGGATGCCCTTCTACTCTCTCATATCTCTGGATGCTCATCTGTCCTCTCCTCTCCTGCTATGCTCTTCTGTCTTCTCCTCACTCTGGATGCCCTTCTGCATTCTTCTCTCTCTGATTGCCCTTCTGTCTTCCCCTCTCTTTGGATTCACTTCTGTTCTCTCCTCTTTCTAGATGCCCTTCTGTTCTCTCCTCTCTCTGGATGCCCTTCTGTTCTCTCCACACTCTGGATGCCATTCAGTCCTCTCTGCTCTCTGGATGCCCTTCTATTCTCTCCTCTCCCTGGATGCCCTTCTGTTCTCTTCTATTTCCAGATGCCCTTTTGTCCTCTCATCTCACTGGATGCCCTTCTGACTTTTCATCTCTTCGCATGACGTTCTGTTCTCTCCTCACTTTGGATAAATTTCTGTCTTCTTGTTCTCCGAATTCCCTTCTGTTCTCTTCTCTTTCTGGATGCGCTTCTGTTCTCTCCTCTCTCCTGATGACCTTCTGTCTTCTCCTCTCTCTGGATGCCCTTCTGCTCTCTCCTCTCTCTGAATGGCCTTCTGTACACTCCTCACACTGGATGCCCTTCTGTTCTCTCTTTTTTCTGGATGCCCTTGTGTTCTCTCCTCTCTCCAGATGCCCTTCTGCCTTCTCCACTTTCTGGATGCCCTTCTGTTCACTTCTTTCCCCGGTTGCCCATCTGTCCTCTCCACTCTCTGGATGCCCTTCTGTCCACTTCTCTCTCTTTATGCCCTTCTTTTCTCTCCTATCTCTGGATTACCTTTTTGTCTTCTTCTCTCTCAATATCCCCTTCTCTTTTCTCCTCTCTCTAAATGCCCTTCTGTCCTCTATTCTGAATTTATGCCCATCTGATCTCTCATCTCTTTGGATACCATTCTTTTCTCTCCTCTCTCAGGATGCCCTTCTGTCCTCTCCTATCTCTGGTTGCCTTTCTGTTCTCTACTCTCTCTGGATGCCCTTCTGTCTTCTCCTCTCTCTGGATGCCCTTCAGTACTCTCCTGTCTTTGAATGCCCTTCTGTCCTCTCCTCTCTGGATGCCCTTTTGTTCTCTCCTCTCTCTGGATTCCCGTTTTGTCTTCTTCTATCGCTGGATGCCCTTCTCTTCTATCCTCTCTCTAAATGCCCTTCTGACCTCTATTCTCTCTGGTTTCCTCTCTGTTCTCTTGTCACTCTGGATGCTCTTCTGTGCTCTTCACTCACTAGATGCCCTTTTGTTCCCTCATCTCTCTGGGTTCCCTTCTGTCTCTCCTCTCTCTGGATGTTCTTCTGTCTTCTCCACTCTCTGGATACCGTTCTATTCTCTACTCTCCCTGGATTCCCTTCTGTCTTCTCTGCTCTCTGGATGCCCTTCTGTTCTCTCCTCTCTGTGGATGTGTTTCTGTATTCTCCTCTCTCTGGATGCCCTTCTTTTCTCTCCTCTCTCTGAATGCCCTTCTGTCTTCTCCTCTCAACCTATGCCCTTCTGTTCTCTCTCTCTCTGGCTTCCCTTATGTCTTGTCCTTTTTCTGGATGACCTTCTGCTCTCTCCTCTCTCTGGATGCCCTTCTGCTGCCTCCTCTCTCTGGATGCCCTTCTATTCTTTTTGCTCTGTAGATACACTTCTATCTTCTCCTATCTCTTGATGCCCTTATGATCTCTCCTTTTTCTGGAAACCCCTCTGTGCTCTCCTCTCTCTGTATGCCCTTCTGTCTTATCAACTCTCCTGATGCCCTTCTGCTCTCTCCTCTCTCTGAATGCCCTTCTGTTCTCTCCTCTCTCCGGATGCTCTTCTGTCTTCTCCTCTCTCTGAATGCCCTTCTGTCCATTCCTCTCTATGGATGCCCTTCAGACTACTTCTCTTTTTGGATGTCCTTTGTTCTCTCCTCTCTCAAAATTACCTACTTCCCTCTCCTCTCTCTGGATGCCCTTCTGTCTTTTCCTCTATCTGTATGCCCTTCTGTCCTCTCATCTCTATAGATGCCCTTCTCTCTTCTCCTCTCTCTGGATGCCCTTCTGTCTTCTCCTCTCTCTGAATGCCATTCTTTTCTCACATCTCTATGGATGTCCTTCTGTCCTCTCCTCTCTCTGGATGCCCTTCTGTCCTCTCCTCTCTCTGGATGTCCTTCTGTTCTCTCCTCTTTATGGATTCCCATTTTGTCTTCTCCTCTTGCTGTATACCCTTCTCTTCTCTCCTCTCTCTAGATGCCCTTCTGTCCTCTATTCTCTCTGGATGCCTCTCTGTTCTCTCATCTCTCTTGATGCCCTTCTGTGCTCTCCTCTCTCTGGATGCTCTTCTGTCCTCTCCTCTCTCTGGATGCCCTTTTGTCTTCTGTGCCCTCTGGATGCCTTTCTGTTGTCCCCTCTCTGTGGATGTGTTTTTGTCTTCTTCTCTCAATGCCCTTCTCTTCTCTCCTCTCTCTGGATGCCCTTCTGACATCCCCTCTCCATGGATGCCCTTCTGTTTTCTCCTCTCTCTGAATGGCTTAATGTTTTCTCCTCTCTCTGGATCCCTTCTGTCGTCTCCTCTTTCTGGATGCCCTTCTTTCCTCACCTCTCTCTGCATGCCATTCTGTCCTCTCCTCTCTCTGGATGCCCTTCTTTCCTCACATCTCTCTGGATGCCCTTCTGTTCTCTCCTCTCTCTGGATGCCCTTATTCAGTCTCCTCTCTATGGATATTATTCTTTCTTCACCTCACTCTGGATGCCCTTCTGTTCTCTCCTCTCTCTGGATGCCCTTCTGTCTTCTCCTCTCTCCAAATGCCCTTCTGTTCTATTCTCTCTCTGGATTTGCTCTGTCTTCTCCTTCTCTGGATGCCCTTCTGTTCTCTCCTCTCTCTAGATGCCCTTCTGTTCTCTCCTCTATCTAGATGCCCTTCTGTCTTCTCCTCTCTCTGTATGGACTTCTTTACTCTTTTCTGTGGATGCCCTTCTGACCACTCCTCTCTCTGGATGCTCTTCTTTTCTCTTTTCTCTCTTCTCTCTGGAGGCCATTCTGTCAACTCTTCTCTCTGGAAGCCCTTCTGTCTTCTATTTCCCAATGCCCTTCTATCTTCTACTCTTTCTGGATACCTTTTTGTTCTCTACTCTCTTTACATGCCCTTCTGTCCTCTATTTTCTCTGGATTCCCTTATTTTCTCTCCTATCTCTGGATTTTCTTCTGTCTTCTCTGCTCTCTGGATACCATTTTATTCTCTACTCTCCCTGAATGCACTTCTGTCTTTTCTGCACTCTGGATGCCCTTCTGTTCTCCCCTCCCTGTAGATGTGTTTCTGTCTTCTCCTCTCTCTGGATGCCCTTCTGACCTCTCCTCTTCATGGATGCCCTTCTGTCTTCTCCTCTCTCTGGATGGCTTACTGTTCTCACCTCTCTCTGGATCCCTTCTGTCCTCTCCTATCTCTGGATGTCCTTCTTCAGTCTCTTCTCTCTGGATGCCCTTCTTTCCTCACCTCTCTCTGGATGCCCTTCTGTCCTCTCCTCTCTCTGGATGCCCTTCTGTTCTCTCCTCTCTCCACATTCCCTTTTTGTCTTCTCCTCTCGCTGGATGCCCTTCTCTTCTATCCTCTCTGGAGTTGCCCTTCTGTCATCTCTTCTCCCTGGGTTCCTCTCTGTTCTCTCATCTCTCTGGATGGCCTTCTGTACCCTTCTCTCTATGGATGCCCTTCTGATTTCTTCTCTCACTGGATGCCCTATCATTATCTCCTCATTCTAGATTCCCTACTGTCTACTCCTTTCTTTGGATGCCTGACACTTTTCTCCTCTCTCTGGATATCCTTCTGTCTTCTCTTCTCTCTAGATGCCCTTCTGCACTCTCCTCTCTCTGGATACCATTCTGTACTCTCCTCTCTCTGGATTAACTTCTGTCTTCTCCTCTCTCTGGATGCCATTCTATCCTCTCCTCTCTCTGGATGCCCTTCTCTCTTCTCCGCTCTCCAAATGCCCTTCTGTCTTCTCCTCTCTCCAAATGCCCTTCTGTTCTCTTCTCTATCCAAATGCCCTTCTGTTCTCTTCTCTCTCTGGATTTGCTCTGTCTTCTCCTTCTCTGGATGTCCTTCTGTTCTCTCCTCTCTCTAGATGCCCTTCTGTCCTCTTCTCTATCTAGATGCCCTTCTGTCTTCTCGTCTCTCTGTATGGCCTTCTTTACTCTTTTCTGTGCATGCCTTTCTGACCTCTCCTCTCTCTGGAAGCCCTTCTTTTCTCTTTTCTCTCTGGAGGCCATTCTGTCAACTTTTCTTTCTGGAAGCAGTTCTGTCTTCTCCTATCTCCCGATTCCCTTCTGTCTTCTCCTCTTTCTGTATACCTTTCTGTTCTCTACTCTCTCTGCATGCCCTTCTGTCCTCTATTCTCTCTGGATGCCCTTATGTACTCTCAGATCTCTGGATGTTCTTCTGTCTTCTCTGATCTCTGGATATCGTTCTATTCTCTAGGTTCCCTGGATGCACTTCTGTCTTCTCTGTGCTCTGGATGCCCTTCTCTTCTCCACTCCCTGTAGATGTGTTTCTGTCCTCTCCTCTCTAGATGCCCTTATGTTCTCCCCTCTCTGTGGATGTGTTTCTGTCTTCTCCTCTTTTTGGATGTCCGTTGTTCTCTCCTCTCTCTGGATTCCCTTTTTGTCTTCTCCTCTCGCTGGATGCCCTTCTCTTCTCTCCTCTCTCTGGATGCCCTTCTGTCCTCTATTCTCTCTGGATGCCTCTCTGTACTCTCATCTCTCTGGATGCCCTTCTCTGCTCTCCTCTCTCTGGATGCTCTTCTGTCCTCTTTTCTCTCTGTATGCCCTTCTGTCTTCTCTGCTCTCTGGATGCCCTTCTGTTCTTCCCTCTCTGTGGATGTGTTTCTGTCTTCTCCACTTTTTGGATGTCCTTTGTTCTCTCCACTCTCTGGATGCCCTTCTGATCTCTCCTCTCTCTGGATGCGCTTATATCTTCTGTCTCTTGATGGCTTTCTGTTCTATCCCCTATCTGGATCCCTTCTGTCCTCTCCTCTCTATGGATGCCCTTCTTTCCTCACCTCTCTCTGGATGCCCTTCTGTCCTCTCCTCTCTCTGGATGCCCTTCTGTTCTCTCCTCTCTCTGCATTCCCTTTGTGTCTTCTCCTCTCGCTGGATGCCCTTCTCTTCTATGCTCTCTCTAGATGCCCTTCTGACCTCTATTCTCTCTGGATTTCTCTCTGTTCTTTTGTCTCTCTGGATGCCCTTCTGTGCTCTTCTCTCTCTGGATGCCCTTCTGTTCTCTCATCTTTCTGGATACCCTTCTGTTCTATCTTCTCTCCAGATTCCCTTCTGTCTTCTCCTCTCTCCGAATGCCCTTCTGTCCTCTCCAATCTATGGATGCCCTTCTGTCCTCTCCTCTCTCTGGATGCCATTCTATCCTTTCCTCTCTCTGGATGCCCTTCTGTTCTCTCCTCTCTCTGGATTCCCTTTTTGTCTTCTCCTCTCACTTCATGCCCTTGTCTTTTCTCCTTTCTCTAGATGCCCTTCTGTCCTATATTCTCACAGGATGCCTCTCTGTTCTCTCGTTTCTCTGGATGTCCTTCTGTGCTCTCCTCTCTCTGGATGCCCTTCTGTCCTCTCCTCTCTCTGGATACCCTTCTGTTCTATCCTCTCTCTGGATGCTCTTCTGTTCTCTCCTCTCTCTGGATGCCCTTGTGTCCTCTTCTCTCTCTAGATTCCCTTTTGTTTTCTCCTCTCTCTGGATTCCCTTCTCTCTCTCCTCTCTCTGGATGACCTTCTGTTCTCTTCTCTCCCTAGATGCCCTTCTGTCATCTCCTCTCTCAGGATGCCCGTCTGTCCTCTTCTCCATCTAGATTCCTTCTCTCTTCTTCTCTTTCTGGATGCCCTACTGTTCTCCCCGCTCTCTGTAAGCCCTCCTGTCTTCTCCCCTCTCTTGATTCCCTTCTGTACTCTCCTTTCTCTAGATGCCCTTCTGTTCTCTCCTCTATCTCGATGCCCTTCTGTCTTCTCTTCTCTCTGTATGGACTTCTTTACTCTTTATTGTGGATGCCCTTCTGCCCTCTCCTCTCTCTGTATGCCCTTCTTTTCTCTTTTCCTTCTGGAGGCCATTCTGTCCTCACCTCTCTCTGGATGCCCTTCTGTCTGCTCCTAACTCCTGATCCCCTTCTGTCTTCTCCTTTTTCTGGATATCTTCTGTTCTCTCCTCTCTGTACATGCCCTTTTATTCTCTATTCTCTATTCTCTCTCAATGCCCTTATGTTCCCTCCTTCCCTCCTCTCTCTGGATGTTCTTCTGTCTTCTCCACTCTCTGGATACCGTTCTATTCTCTACTCTCCCTGGATTTCCTTCTGTCTTCTGTGCTCTCTGGATGCCCTTCTGTTCTCCCTTCTCTGTGGATGTGTTTCTGTCTTCTCCTCTCTCTGGATGCCCTTCTTTTCTCTCCTCTCTCTGGATGCCCTTTTGTCTTCTCCTCTCTACCTATGCCCTTCTGTTCTTTCATCTCTCCAGCTTCCCTTCTGTCTTCCCCTTTTTCTGGATGACCTTCTTCTCTCTCCTCTCTTTTGGATGCCCTTCTTTTCTCTCCTCTGTCTGGATGTTTTACTGTCTTCCCCTCTCTCTGGTTGCCCTTCTGCTCTCTCCTCTCTCTGGATGCCCTTCTGTTCTTTCCGCTCTGTAGATTCCCTTCTATCTTCTCCTATCTCTGGATGCCCTTCTGCTCTCTCCTTTTACTGGATACCCTTCTGTTCTCTCCTCTCTCCAGATGCCCTTCTGTCTTCTCCTCTCTCCTGATGCCCTTATGCTCTCTCCTCTCTCTGGATGCCCTTCTGTTTTCTCCTCTCTCTGAATTCCATTCTGTCTTCTCCTCTCTCTAGATGCTCTTCTGTTCTAGCCTCTCTCCGGATGCCCTTCTGTCTTCTCCTCTCTCTGAATGCCCTTCTGTCCATTCCTCTCTATGGATGCCCTTCAGTTTTCTCCTCTTTTTGGATGTCCTTTGTTCTCTCCTCTCTTGGGATTCCCTTCTTCCCTCTCCTTTCTCTGGATGCCCTTCTGTCTTCTCCTCTCTCTGAATGCCCTTCTGCTCTCCCCTCTCTGTGGATGTGTTTCTATCTTCTCCTCTCTCAATGCCCTTCTATTCTCTCCTCTCTCTGGATGCTCTTGTGACCTCTCCTCTCCATGGATGCCCTTCTGTCCTCTCCTCTCTCTGGATGCCCTTCTTCAGTCTCCTCTCTCTGGATGCCCTTCTTTCCTCACCTCTCTCTGGAGGCCCTTCTGTCCTATCCTCTATCTGGATGCCCTTCTTTTCTCTCCTGTCTCTGCATTCCCTTTTTGTCTTCTCCTCTCACTGGATGCCCTTCTCTTCTATTCTCTCTCTAGATGCCCTTCTGTCATTTATTTTCTCTGGATTCCTCTCTGTTCTCTCGTCCCTCTGGATACCCTTCTGTGCTCTCCTCTCTCTGGATTCTCTTCTGTCCTCTCCTCTCTCTGGATGCCCTTCTGTCTTCTCTGCTCTGTGGATGCACTTCTGTTCTCCCCTCTCTGTGGATGTGTTTCTGTCTTCTCCTCTCTCGATGCCCTTCTCTTCTCTCCTCTCTCTGGATCACTTCTGTCCTCTCCTCTCTCTGGATGCCCTTCTGATCTCTCCTCTCTCTGGATGCCCTACCATTATCTCCTCACTCTAGATTCTCTTCTGTCTTCTTTGTGCTCTGGATGCCCTTCACTTCTCCCCTCCCTGTTCATGTGTTTCTGTCTTTTCCTCACTCAGGATGGCCTTCTGTTCTCTTTTCTCTCTGGATGCTTTTCTGTCCTCTCCTCTCCATAGATGTCCTTCTGTCTTCTCCTCTCTCTGGATGGCTTTCTGTTCTCTCATTTCTCTTGATTCCCTTCTGTCTTCTCCTCTCTCTGAATGCTGTTCTATCCTCTACCCTCTCTGGATGCCTTTCTGTCTTCTCCTCTCTTTAAATGCCCTTCTGTTCTCTTCTCTCTCTGGATTCGCTCTGTCAACTCCTTCTCTGGATGCCCTTCTGTTCTCTCCTCTATCTAGATGCCCTTCTGTCTTATCCTCTCTTTGTATGGCCTTCTTTACCCTTTTCTGTGCATGCCCTTCTGACCTCTCCTCTCTCAGGATGCCCTTCTTTTCTTTCTTCTCTCTGGAGGCCATTCTGTCAACTCCTCTCTCTGGAAGCCTTTTGTCTTCTCCTCTTTCTGGATACCTTTCTGTTCTCTACTCTCTCTACATGCCCTTCTGTCCTCTATTCTCTCTGGATGCCCTTATATTCTCTCCTATCTCTGGATGTTCTTCTGTCTGCTCCGCTCTCTGGATATCGTTCTATTCTCTACTCTTCTTCAATGCACTTCTGTCTTCTATGCGCTCTGGATGCCGTTCTCTTCTCCCCTCCCTGTAGATGTGTTTCTGTCTTCTCCTCTCTCTGGATGCCCTTTTGTTCTCTCCTCTCTCTGGATGCCCTTCATCCTCTCCTCTCCATAGATGCCTTTCTGTCTTCTCCTCTCTCTAGATGGCGTTCTGTTCTCTCCTCTCTCTACATCCCTTCTGTCCTCCCCTCTCCCTGGATGCTCTTCTTCACACTCCTCTCTCTGGATGCCCTTTTGTTCTCTTCTCTCTCCGAATGCCCTTCTGTCCTCTCCTCTCTCTTGATGCACTTCTGTTCTCTCCTCTCTCTGGATTCCCTTTTTGTCTTCTCCTCTCGCTAAATGCCCTTCTCTTCTCTCCTCTCTCTAGATGCCCTTCTGTCCTCTATTCTCTATGGATGCCTCTCTGTTCTCTCTTCTCTCTGGATGCCCTTCTGTCCTCTCCTCTCTCTGGATGCCCTTCTGTTCTCTCCTCTCTCTGCATTCTCTTTTTTATTCTCCTCTCGCTGGATGCCCTTCTCTTCTATACTCTCTGTAGATGACCTTCTATCCTCTATTCTCTCTGGATTTCACTCTCTTCTCTCATCTCTCTGGATGCCCTTCTGTGCCCTTCTCTCTCTGGAGGCCCTTCTGATCTCTCCTCTCTCTGGATGCCCTACCATTATCTTCTCCCTCTTGATTCTCTTCTGTCTTCTTTCTCTGGATGCACGACACTTTTCTCCTCACTCTGGATATCCTTCTCTCTTCTCTTCTCTCTAGATGCCCTACTGCTCTCTCCTCTCTCTAGATGCCCTTCTGTTCTCTCCTCTCTCTGGATGCCAATCTGTCCTCTCCTCTCTCTGGATGACCTTGTCTTCTCTTCTCTCCAAATGCCCTTCTGTTCTCTTCTCTCTCTGGATTCGCTCTGTCTTCTCCTTCTCTGGTTGCCCTTCTGTTCTCTCCTCTCTCTAGATGCCCTTCTGTTCTCTCCTCTATCTAGATGCCCTTCTGTCTTCTCCTCTCTCTGTATGGCCTTCTTTACTCTTTTCTGTGGATGCCCTTCTGACCTCTTCTCTCTCTGGATGCCCTTCTTTTCTCTCTTCTCTCTGGAGGCCATTCTGTCAACTCCTCTCTTTGGAAGCCCTTCTGTCTTCTCCTATCTCCGATGCCCATCTGTCTTCTCCTCTTTCTGGATATCTTTCTGTTCTCTACTCTCTCTACATGCCCTTCTGTCCTCTATTCTCTCTGTATTCCCTTATGTTCTTTCCTATCTTTGGATGTTCTTCTGTCTTCTCCGCTCTCTGGATACCATTTTATTCTCTCCTCTCCTTTCATGCACTTCTGTCTTCTCTGCGATCTGGATGCCCTTCTCTTCTCCCCTCCATATAGATGTGTTTCTGTCTTCTCCACTCTCTGGATGCCCTTCTGTTCTCTCCTCTCTCTGGATGCCCATTTGTCCTCTCCTCTCCATGGATGCCTTTCTGTCTTCTCCTTTCTCTGAATGGCTTTCTGTTCTCTGCTCTCTCTGGATCCCTTCTGTCCTCTCCTCTCTCTGGATGCCCTTCTTCACACTCCTCTCTCAGGATGCCCTTCTGTTCTCTTCTCTCTCTGGATGCCCTCCTGTTCTCTCCTCTCTCTGCATTCCCTTTTTGTCTTCTCCTCTCGCTGGATGCCCTTCTCTTCTCTCCTTTCTCTGGATGCTCTTCTGTCCTCTCCCCTCTCTGGATGCCCTTCTGTCTTCTCTGCTCTCTGGATGCCCTGCTGTTCTCCCCTCTCTGTGGATGTGTTTCTGTCTTCTCCTTTCTTTATGCCCTTCTCTTCTCTCCTCTCTCTGGAAGTCCTTCTGACCTCACCTCTCCATGGATGTCCTTCTGTCTTCTCTTCTCTCTGAATGCCCTTCTTTCCTCTCTTCTCTCTGGATATCCTTCTGTCCTCTCCTCTCTCTGGATTTTGTTCTGTTCTCTCCTCTCTCTGGATTTTCTTCTGTCTTCGCCTCCCTCTGGATGCCCTTCTGTTCTCTCCTCTTTATGTATTCCACTCTGTATTCTCCTCTCTCTGTATGCCCTTCTCTTCACTCCACTATTCCAACCCCCTTCTGTCTTCTCCTCTCTCTTGATGCCCTACAATTCTCTCCTCACTCTTGATTCCCTTCTGTCTTCTTATCTCTCTAGATGCCCTTCTGTTCTCTCATCTATCTAGATGCCTTTCTGTTTTCTCCTCTCTCTGTATGGCCTTCTGTACTCTTTTCTGTGGATGCACTACTTACTTCTCCTCTCTCTAGATGCCCTCTGCCTTCTCTTGTCTCTGGAGGCCATTCTGTACTCTCCTCTCTCTGGATGCCCTTCTGTCTTGTTCTATCTCCCGATGCCCATCTGTCTTCACTTCTTTCTGGATGCACTTCTGTTCTCTGCTCTCTGTAGATGCCCTTCTGTCCTCTCGTCTCTCTGGAAGTCCTTCTTTCCTCTTCTCTTCTGGATGCCCTACTGTCCTCTCCTCTCTCAGGATGCCCGTCTGTCCTCTTCTCCATCTGGATGCCTTCTCTCTTCTCCTCTTTCCAGGTGCGCTTCTGTGCTCTCCTCTCTCTGGAAGCCCTTCTGTCTTCTTCTCTCTCTGGATGCCCTTCTGTCTTCTTCTCTCTCTGGATGCCCTTCTGTGCTCTCCTCTCTCTGGATGCCCTTCTGTTCTCTCCTCCCTCTGGATGCACTTCTGTACCCTCCTCTCTCTGCAAGACCTTCTGTCTTCTTCTCTCTCTGGATGCCCTACTCTTCTCTCCTCTCTATGGATGTTCTTTTGTTCTCTCCTCTGTCTACATGCCCTTCTGTCCTCTCTTCTCTCTGGATTCCCTTCTGTCCTCTATTCTCTCTGGAAGCATTTCTGTTCTCTTGTCTCTCTGGATGCCCTTCTGTGCTCTACTCTCTCTGGATGCCCTTCTGTCCTCTCCTCTCTCTGCATGCCCTTCTGCCTTCTTCCCTCTCTGGATATCCTTCTTTCCTTTCTCAGGATACCCTTTTTTTCTCTTCTCTCTACATGAACTTCTGTCCTCTCATCTCTCTGGATGCCCTAATGTTCTCTCCTCTCTCTGGATGCCCTTTTGTCTTCTCGTATTTCTCAATGCCCTTCTGTTCTCTCCTCTTTCTGGATTCCCTTCTTTCTTCTCCTCTCTCGGATGCCCTTCTGTCCTCTCCTGTCTCTGGGTGCCCTTCTGTCTTCTCCTGTCTCTGGAGGCTCTTCTGTCTTCTCCTCTCTCTGGATGCCCTACAATTCTCTCCTCACACTAGATTCCCTTCTGTCTTTGCCTCTCTCTGGATGCCCTTCTGTTCTCTCCTCTCACTGGATGCAATTCTGTCCTCTCCTCTCTCTTGATGCCCTTCTCTATTTTCCTCTCTCTGGATGACCTTCTGTCCTTTTCTCTCTCTGAATGTCCTTCAGTCTTCTGCTCTCCCTTGATGCCCTTCTGTTCTCTCCTTTTTCTGGATTCTCTTCTGTTCTCTCATCTCCCTGGATGCCCTTTTGTTCTGTACTCTCTGTGGATGCCCTTCTGTCCTCTCCTCTCTCTGGATACACTTCTGTTCTCTCCTCTCTCTGGATGCCCTTCTGTTCTCTCCACTCTCTGTATGCACTTTTATCCTCTCCTCTCTCTGGATACACTTCTGTTCTCTCCTCTCTCTGGATGCTCATTGTTCTCTCCACTCTCTGGATTCCCTTGCATCCTTTCCTCTTCTGGATGCCCTTCTGCTCTCGCCTTTCTCTGGATGCCCTTCAGGCTTCTCCTCTCTCCAAATGCTCTTCTGTTCCCTCCTCTTTCTGGATTCACTTCTTTCTTTTCCTTTTGCGGATTCCCTTCTTTTCTGAACCCTTTCTGGATGCCCTTCTGTTCTCTCCTCTATCTAGATGCTCTTCTGTCTTCTCCTCTCTCTGTATGGCCTTCCGTACCCTTTTCTGTGGATGCATTTCTTTCCTCTCTTCTCTCTGGATGCCCTTCTGCTATCTCTTCTTTCTGGAGTCCATTCTGTACTCTCCTCTCTATGGATGCCCTTCTGTCTTCTCCTATCTCCAGATGCCCTTCTGCCTTCTCCGCTTTCTGTATAACCTTCTGTTTTCTGGTCTCTCATTATGCCCTTATGTCCTCTCCTCTCTATGTATGCCCTTCTGCTATCTCTTCTCTCTGGAATCCATTCTGTCCTCTCCTCTCTCTGCATGCCCTTCTGTCCTCTCCTCTTTCTGGATGCCCTTCTACTCTCTCATATCTCTGGATGCTCATCTGTCCTCTCCTCTCCTGCTATGCTCTTCTGTCTTCTCCTCACTCTGGATGCCCTTCTGCATTCTTCTCTCTCTGATTGCCCTTCTGTCTTCCCCTCTCTTTGGATTCACTTCTGTTCTCTCCTCTTTCTAGATGCCCTTCTGTTCTCTCCTCTCTCTGGATGCCCTTCTGTTCTCTCCACACTCTGGATGCCATTCAGTCCTCTCTGCTCTCTGGATGCCCTTCTATTCTCTCCTCTCCCTGGATGCCCTTCTGTTCTCTTCTATTTCCAGATGCCCTTTTGTCCTCTCATCTCACTGGATGCCCTTCTGACTTTTCATCTCTTCGCATGACGTTCTGTTCTCTCCTCACTTTGGATAAATTTCTGTCTTCTTGTTCTCCGAATTCCCTTCTGTTCTCTTCTCTTTCTGGATGCGCTTCTGTTCTCTCCTCTCTCCTGATGACCTTCTGTCTTCTCCTCTCTCTGGATGCCCTTCTGCTCTCTCCTCTCTCTGAATGCCCTTCTGTACACTCCTCACACTGGATGCCCTTCTGTTCTCTCTTTTTTCTGGATGCCCTTGTGTTCTCTCCTCTCTCCAGATGCCCTTCTGCCTTCTCCACTTTCTGGATGCCCTTCTGTTCACTTCTTTCCCCGGTTGCCCATCTGTCCTCTCCACTCTCTGGATGCCCTTCTGTCCACTTCTCTCTCTTTATGCCCTTCTTTTCTCTCCTATCTCTGGATTACCTTTTTGTCTTCTTCTCTCTCAATATCCCCTTCTCTTTTCTCCTCTCTCTAAATGCCCTTCTGTCCTCTATTCTGAATTTATGCCCATCTGATCTCTCATCTCTTTGGATACCATTCTTTTCTCTCCTCTCTCAGGATGCCCTTCTGTCCTCTCCTATCTCTGGTTGCCTTTCTGTTCTCTACTCTCTCTGGATGCCCTTCTGTCTTCTCCTCTCTCTGGATGCCCTTCAGTACTCTCCTGTCTTTGAATGCCCTTCTGTCCTCTCCTCTCTGGATGCCCTTTTGTTCTCTCCTCTCTCTGGATTCCCGTTTTGTCTTCTTCTATCGCTGGATGCCCTTCTCTTCTATCCTCTCTCTAAATGCCCTTCTGACCTCTATTCTCTCTGGTTTCCTCTCTGTTCTCTTGTCACTCTGGATGCTCTTCTGTGCTCTTCACTCACTAGATCCCCTTTTGTTCCCTCCTCTCTCTGGGTTCCCTTCTGTCTCTCCTCTCTCTGGATGTTCTTCTGTCTTCTCCACTCTCTGGATACCGTTCTATTCTCTACTCTCCCTGGATTCCCTTCTGTCTTCTCTGCTCTCTGGATGCCCTTCTGTTCTCTCCTCTCTGTGGATGTGTTTCTGTATTCTCCTCTCTCTGGATGCCCTTCTTTTAACTCCTCTCTCTGAATGCCCTTCTGTCTTCTCCTCTCAACCTATGCCCTTCTGTTCTCTCTCTCTCTGGCTTCCCTTCTGTCTTCTCTTTTTTCTGGATGACCTTCTGCTCTCTCCTCTCTCTGGATGCCCTTCTGCTGCCTCCTCTCTCTGGATGCCCTTCTATTCTTTTTGCTCTGTAGATACACTTCTATCTTCTCCTATCTCTTGATGCCCTTATGATCTCTTTTTTTCTGGAAACCCCTCTGTGCTCTCCTCTCTCTGTATGCCCTTCTGTCTTATCAACTCTCCTGATGCCCTTCTGCTCTCTCCTCTCTCTGAATGCCCTTCTGTTCTCTCCTCTCTCCGGATGCTCTTCTGTCTTCTCCTCTCTCTGAATGCCCTTCTGTCCATTCCTCTCTATGGATGCCCTTCAGACTACTTCACTCTTTGGATGTCCTTTGTTCTCTCCTCTCTCAAAATTACCTACTTCCCTCTCCTCACTCTGGAGGCCCTTCTGTCTTTTCCTCTATCTGTATGCCCTTCTGTCCTCTCATCTCTATAGATGCCCTTCTCTCTTCTCCTCTCTCTGGATGCCCTTCTGTCTTCTCCTCTCTCTGAATGCCATTCTTTTCTCACATCTCTATGGATGTCCTTCTGTCCTCTCCTCTCTCTGGATGCCCTTCTGTCCTCTCCTCTCTCTGGATGTCCTTCTGTTCTCTCCTCTTTATGGATTCCCATTTTGTCTTCTCCTCTTGCTGTATACCCTTCTCTTCTCTCCTCTCTCTAGATGCCCTTCTGTCCTCTATTCTCTCTGGATGCCTCTCTGTTCTCTCATCTCTCTTGATGCCCTTCTGTGCTCTCCTCTCTCTGGATGCTCTTCTGTCCTCTCCTCTCTCTGGATGCCCTTTTGTCTTCTGTGCCCTCTGGATGCCTTTCTGTTGTCCCCTCTCTGTGGATGTGTTTTTGTCTTCTTCTCTCAATGCCCTTCTCTTCTCTCCTCTCTCTGGATGCCCTTCTGACATCCCCTCTCCATGGATGCCCTTCTGTTTTCTCCTCTCTCTGAATGGCTTAATGTTTTCTCCTCTCTCTGGATCCCTTCTGTCGTCTCCTCTTTCTGGATGCCCTTCTTTCCTCACCTCTCTCTGCATGCCATTCTGTCCTCTCCTCTCTCTGGATGCCCTTCTTTCCTCACATCTCTCTGGATGCCCTTCTGTTCTCTCCTCTCTCTGGATGCCCTTATTCAGTCTCCTCTCTATGGATATTATTCTTTCTTCACCTCACTCTGGATGCCCTTCTGTTCTCTCCTCTCTCTGGATGCCCTTCTGTCTTCTCCTCTCTCCAAATGCCCTTCTGTTCTATTCTCTCTCTGGATTTGCTCTGTCTTCTCCTTCTCTGGATGCCCTTCTGTTCTCTCCTCTCTCTAGATGCCCTTCTGTTCTCTCCTCTATCTTGATGCCCTTCTGTCTTCTCCTCTCTCTGTATGGACTTCTTTACTCTTTTCTGTGGATGCCCTTCTGACCACTCCTCTCTCTGGATGCTCTTCTTTTCTCTTTTCTCTCTTCTCTCTGGAGGCCATTCTGTCAACTCTTCTCTCTGGAAGCCCTTCTGTCTTCTATTTCCCAATGCCCTTCTATCTTCTACTCTTTCTGGATACCTTTTTGTTCTCTACTCTCTTTACATGCCCTTCTGTCCTCTATTTTCTCTGGATTCCCTTATTTTCTCTCCTATCTCTGGATTTTCTTCTGTCTTCTCTGCTCTCTGGATACCATTTTATTCTCTACTCTCCCTGAATGCACTTCTGTCTTCTCTGCACTCTGGATGCCCTTCTGTTCTCCCCTCCCTGTAGATGTGTTTCTGTCTTCTCCTCTCTCTGGATGCCCTTCTGACCTCTCCTCTTCATGGATGCCCTTCTGTCTTCTCCTCTCTCTGGATGGCTTACTGTTCTCACCTCTCTCTGGATCCCTTCTGTCCTCTCCTATCTCTGGATGTCCTTCTTCAGTCTCTTCTCTCTGGATGCCCTTCTTTCCTCACCTCTCTCTGGATGCCCTTCTGTCCTCTCCTCTCTCTGGATGCCCTTCTGTTCTCTCCTCTCTCCACATTCCCTTTTTGTCTTCTCCTCTCGCTGGATGCCCTTCTCTTCTATCCTCTCTGGAGTTGCCCTTCTGTCATCTCTTCTCCCTGGGTTCCTCTCTGTTCTCTCATCTCTCTGGATGGCCTTCTGTACCCTTCTCTCTATGGATGCCCTTCTGATTTCTTCTCTCACTGGATGCCCTATCATTATCTCCTCCCTCTAGATTCCCTACTGTCTACTCCTTTCTTTGGATGCCTGACACTTTTCTCCTCTCTCTGGATATCCTTCTGTCTTCTCTTCTCTCTAGATGGCCTTCTGCACTCTCCTCTCTCTGGATACCATTCTGTACTCTCCTCTCTCTGGATTAACTTCTGTCTTCTCCTCTCTCTGGATGCCATTCTATCCTCTCCTCTCTCTGGATGCCCTTCTCTCTTCTCCTCTCTCCAAATGCCCTTCTGTCTTCTCCTCTCTCCAAATGCCCTTCTGTTCTCTTCTCTCTCCAAATGCCCTTCTGTTCTCTTCTCTCTCTGGATTTGCTCTGTCTTCTCCTTCTCTGGATGTCCTTCTGTTCTCTCCTCTCTCTAGATGCCCTTCTGTCCTCTCCTCTATCTAGATGCCCTTCTGTCTTCTCGTCTCTCTGTATGGCCTTCTTTACTCTTTTCTGTGCATGCCTTTCTGACCTCTCCTCTCTCTGGAAGCCCTTCTTTTCTCTCTTTTCTCTGGAGGCCATTCTGTCAACTTTTCTTTCTGGAAGCAGTTCTGTCTTCTCCTATCTCCCGATTCCCTTCTGTCTTCTCCTCTTTCTGTATACCTTTCTGTTCTCTACTCTCTCTGCATGCCCTTCTGTCCTCTATTCTCTCTGGATGCCCTTATGTACTCTCAGATCTCTGGATGTTCTTCTGTCTTCTCTGATCTCTGGATATCGTTCTATTCTCTAGGTTCCCTGGATGCACTTCTGTCTTCTCTGTGCTCTGGATGCCCTTCTCTTCTCCACTCCCTGTAGATGTGTTTCTGTCCTCTCCTCTCTAGATGCCCTTATGTTCTCCCCTCTCTGTGGATGTGTTTCTGTCTTCTCCTCTTTTTGGATGTCCGTTGTTCTCTCCTCTCTCTGGATTCCCTTTTTGTCTTCTCCTCTCGCTGGATGCCCTTCTCTTCTCTCCTCTCTCTGGATGCCCTTCTGTCCTCTATTCTCTCTGGATGCCTCTCTGTACTCTCATCTCTCTGGATGCCCTTCTGTGCTCTCCTCTCTCTGGATGCTCTTCTGTCCTCTTTTCTCTCTGTATGCCCTTCTGTCTTCTCTGCTCTCTGGATGCCCTTCTGTTCTTCCCTCTCTGTGAATGTGTTTCTGTCTTCTCCACTTTTTGGATGTCCTTTGTTCTCTCCACTCTCTGGATGCCCTTCTGATCTCTCCTCTCTCTGGATGCGCTTATATCTTCTGTCTCTTGATGGCTTTCTGTTCTATCCCCTATCTGGATCCCTTCTGTCCTCTCCTCTCTATGGATGCCCTTCTTTCCTCACCTCTCTCTGGATGCCCTTCTGTCCTCTCCTCTCTCTGGATGCCCTTCTGTTCTCTCCTCTCTCTGCATTCCCTTTGTGTCTTCTCCTCTCGCTGGATGCCCTTCTCTTCTATGCTCTCTCTAGATGCCCTTCTGACCTCTATTCTCTCTGGATTTCTCTCTGTTCTTTTGTCTCTCTGGATGCCCTTCTGTGCTCTTCTCTCTCTGGATGCCCTTCTGTTCTCTCATCTTTCTGGATACCCTTCTGTTCTATCTTCTCTCCAGATTCCCTTCTGTCTTCTCCTCTCTCCGAATGCCCTTCTGTCCTCTCCAATCTATGGATGCCCTTCTGTCCTCTCCTCTCTCTGGATGCCATTCTATCCTTTCCTCTCTCTGGATGCCCTTCTGTTCTCTCCTCTCTCTGGATTCCCTTTTTGTCTTCTCCTCTCACTTCATGCCCTTGTCTTTTCTCCTTTCTCTAGATGCCCTTCTGTCCTATATTCTCACAGGATGCCTCTCTGTTCTCTCGTTTCTCTGGATGTCCTTCTGTGCTCTCCTCTCTCTGGATGCCCTTCTGTGCTCTCCTCTCTCTGGATACCCTTCTGTTCTATCCTCTCTCTGGATGCTCTTCTGTTCTCTCCTCTCTCTGGATGCCCTTGTGTCCTCTTCTCTCTCTAGATTCCCTTTTGTTTTCTCCTCTCTCTGGATTCCCTTCTCTCTCTCCTCTCTCTGGATGACCTTCTGTTCTCTTCTCTCCCTAGATGCCCTTCTGTCATCTCCTCTCTCAGGATGCCCGTCTGTCCTCTTCTCCATCTAGATTCCTTCTCTCTTCTTCTCTTTCTGGATGCCCTACTGTTCTCCCCGCTCTCTGTAAGCCCTCCTGTCTTCTCCCCTCTCTTGATTCCCTTCTGTACTCTCCTTTCTCTAGATGCCCTTCTGTTCTCTCCTCTATCTCGATGCCCTTCTGTCTTCTCTTCTCTCTGTATGGACTTCTTTACTCTTTATTGTGGATGCCCTTCTGCCCTCTCCTCTCTCTGTATGCCCTTCTTTTCTCTTTTCCTTCTGGAGGCCATTCTGTCCTCACCTCTCTCTGGATGCCCTTCTGTCTGCTCCTAACTCCTGATCCCCTTCTGTCTTCTCCTTTTTCTGGATATCTTCTGTTCTCTCCTCTCTGTACATGCCCTTTTATTCTCTATTCTCTATTCTCTCTCAATGCCCTTATGTTCCCTCCTTCCCTCCTCTCTCTGGATGTTCTTCTGTCTTCTCCACTCTCTGGATACCGTTCTATTCTCTACTCTCCCTGGATTTCCTTCTGTCTTCTGTGCTCTCTGGATGCCCTTCTGTTCTCCCTTCTCTGTGGATGTGTTTCTGTCTTCTCCTCTCTCTGGATGCCCTTCTTTTCTCTCCTCTCTCTGGATGCCCTTCTGTCTTCTCCTCTCTACCTATGCCCTTCTGTTCTTTCATCTCTCCAGCTTCCCTTCTGTCTTCCCCTTTTTCTGGATGACCTTCTTCTCTCTCCTCTCTTTTGGATGCCCTTCTTTTCTCTCCTCTGTCTGGATGTTTTACTGTCTTCCCCTCTCTCTGGTTGCCCTTCTGCTCTCTCCTCTCTCTGGATGCCCTTCTGTTCTTTCCGCTCTGTAGATTCCCTTCTATCTTCTCCTATCTCTGGATGCCCTTCTGCTCTCTCCTTTTACTGGATACCCTTCTGTTCTCTCCTCTCTCCAGATGCCCTTCTGTCTTCTCCTCTCTCCTGATGCCCTTATGCTCTCTCCTCTCTCTGGATGCCCTTCTGTTTTCTCCTCTCTCTGAATTCCATTCTGTCTTCTCCTCTCTCTAGATGCTCTTCTGTTCTAGCCTCTCTCCGGATGCCCTTCTGTCTTCTCCTCTCTCTGAATGCCCTTCTGTCCATTCCTCTCTATGGATGCCCTTCAGTTTTCTCCTCTTTTTGGATGTCCTTTGTTCTCTCCTCTCTTGGGATTCCCTTCTTCCCTCTCCTTTCTCTGGATGCCCTTCTGTCTTCTCCTCTCTCTGAATGCCCTTCTGCTCTCCCCTCTCTGTGGATGTGTTTCTATCTTCTCCTCTCTCAATGCCCTTCTATTCTCTCCTCTCTCTGGATGCTCTTGTGACCTCTCCTCTCCATGGATGCCCTTCTGTCCTCTCCTCTCTCTGGATGCCCTTCTTCAGTCTCCTCTCTCTGGATGCCCTTCTTTCCTCACCTCTCTCTGGAGGCCCTTCTGTCCTATCCTCTATCTGGATGCCCTTCTTTTCTCTCCTGTCTCTGCATTCCCTTTTTGTCTTCTCCTCTCACTGGATGCCCTTCTCTTCTATTCTCTCTCTAGATGCCCTTCTGTCATTTATTTTCTCTGGATTCCTCTCTGTTCTCTCGTCCCTCTGGATACCCTTCTGTGCTCTCCTCTCTCTGGATTCTCTTCTGTCCTCTCCTCTCTCTGGATGCCCTTCTGTCTTCTCTGCTCTGTGGATGCACTTCTGTTCTCCCCTCTCTGTGGATGTGTTTCTGTCTTCTCCTCTCTCGATGCCCTTCTCTTCTCTCCTCTCTCTGGATCACTTCTGTCCTCTCCTCTCTCTGGATGCCCTTCTGATCTCTCCTCTCTCTGGATGCCCTACCATTATCTCCTCACTCTAGATTCTCTTCTGTCTTCTTTGTGCTCTGGATGCCCTTCACTTCTCCCCTCCCTGTTCATGTGTTTCTGTCTTTTCCTCACTCAGGATGGCCTTCTGTTCTCTTTTCTCTCTGGATGCTTTTCTGTCCTCTCCTCTCCATAGATGTCCTTCTGTCTTCTCCTCTCTCTGGATGGCTTTCTGTTCTCTCATTTCTCTTGATTCCCTTCTGTCTTCTCCTCTCTCTGAATGCTGTTCTATCCTCTACCCTCTCTGGATGCCTTTCTGTCTTCTCCTCTCTTTAAATGCCCTTCTGTTCTCTTCTCTCTCTGGATTCGCTCTGTCAACTCCTTCTCTGGATGCCCTTCTGTTCTCTCCTCTATCTAGATGCCCTTCTGTCTTATCCTCTCTTTGTATGGCCTTCTTTACCCTTTTCTGTGCATGCCCTTCTGACCTCTCCTCTCTCAGGATGCCCTTCTTTTCTTTCTTCTCTCTGGAGGCCATTCTGTCAACTCCTCTCTCTGGAAGCCTTTTGTCTTCTCCTCTTTCTGGATACCTTTCTGTTCTCTACTCTCTCTACATGCCCTTCTGTCCTCTATTCTCTCTGGATGCCCTTATATTCTCTCCTATCTCTGGATGTTCTTCTGTCTTCTCCGCTCTCTGGATATCGTTCTATTCTCTACTCTTCTTCAATGCACTTCTGTCTTCTATGCGCTCTGGATGCCGTTCTCTTCTCCCCTCCCTGTAGATGTGTTTCTGTCTTCTCCTCTCTCTGGATGCCCTTTTGTTCTCTCCTCTCTCTGGATGCCCTTCATCCTCTCCTCTCCATAGATGCCTTTCTGTCTTCTCCTCTCTCTAGATGGCGTTCTGTTCTCTCCTCTCTCTACATCCCTTCTGTCCTCCCCTCTCCCTGGATGCTCTTCTTCACACTCCTCTCTCTGGATGCCCTTTTGTTCTCTTCTCTCTCCGAATGCCCTTCTGTCCTCTCCTCTCTCTTGATGCACTTCTGTTCTCTCCTCTCTCTGGATTCCCTTTTTGTCTTCTCCTCTCGCTAAATGCCCTTCTCTTCTCTCCTCTCTCTAGATGCCCTTCTGTCCTCTATTCTCTATGGATGCCTCTCTGTTCTCTCTTCTCTCTGGATGCCCTTCTGTCCTCTCCTCTCTCTGGATGCCCTTCTGTTCTCTCCTCTCTCTGCATTCTCTTTTTTATTCTCCTCTCGCTGGATGCCCTTCTCTTCTATACTCTCTGTAGATGACCTTCTATCCTCTATTCTCTCTGGATTTCACTCTCTTCTCTCATCTCTCTGGATGCCCTTCTGTGCCCTTCTCTCTCTGGAGGCCCTTCTGATCTCTCCTCTCTCTGGATGCCCTACCATTATCTTCTCCCTCTTGATTCTCTTCTGTCTTCTTTCTCTGGATGCACGACACTTTTCTCCTCACTCTGGATATCCTTCTCTCTTCTCTTCTCTCTAGATGCCCTACTGCTCTCTCCTCTCTCTAGATGCCCTTCTGTTCTCTCCTCTCTCTGGATGCCAATCTGTCCTCTCCTCTCTCTGGATGACCTTGTCTTCTCTTCTCTCCAAATGCCCTTCTGTTCTCTTCTCTCTCTGGATTCGCTCTGTCTTCTCCTTCTCTGGTTGCCCTTCTGTTCTCTCCTCTCTCTAGATGCCCTTCTGTTCTCTCCTCTATCTAGATGCCCTTCTGTCTTATCCTCTCTCTGTATGGCCTTCTTTACTCTTTTCTGTGGATGCCCTTCTGACCTCTTCTCTCTCTGGATGCCCTTCTTTTCTCTCTTCTCTCTGGAGGCCATTCTGTCAACTCCTCTCTTTGGAAGCCCTTCTGTCTTCTCCTATCTCCGATGCCCATCTGTCTTCTCCTCTTTCTGGATATCTTTCTGTTCTCTACTCTCTCTACATGCCCTTCTGTCCTCTATTCTCTCTGTATTCCCTTATGTTCTTTCCTATCTTTGGATGTTCTTCTGTCTTCTCCGCTCTCTGGATACCATTTTATTCTCTCCTCTCCTTTCATGCACTTCTGTCTTCTCTGCGATCTGGATGCCCTTCTCTTCTCCCCTCCATATAGATGTGTTTCTGTCTTCTCCACTCTCTGGATGCCCTTCTGTTCTCTCCTCTCTCTGGATGCCCATTTGTCCTCTCCTCTCCATGGATGCCTTTCTGTCTTCTCCTTTCTCTGAATGGCTTTCTGTTCTCTGCTCTCTCTGGATCCCTTCTGTCCTCTCCTCTCTCTGGATGCCCTTCTTCACACTCCTCTCTCAGGATGCCCTTCTGTTCTCTTCTCTCTCTGGATGCCCTCCTGTTCTCTCCTCTCTCTGCATTCCCTTTTTGTCTTCTCCTCTCGCTGGATGCCCTTCTCTTCTCTCCTTTCTCTGGATGCCCTTCTGTCCTCTCCTCTCTCTGGATGCCCTTCTGTCTTCTCTGCTCTCTGGATGCCCTGCTGTTCTCCCCTCTCTGTGGATGTGTTTCTGTCTTCTCCTTTCTTTATGCCCTTCTCTTCTCTCCTCTCTCTGGAAGTCCTTCTGACCTCACCTCTCCATGGATGTCCTTCTGTCTTCTCTTCTCTCTGAATGCCCTTCTTTCCTCTCTTCTCTCTGGATATCCTTCTGTCCTCTCCTCTCTCTGGATTTTGTTCTGTTCTCTCCTCTCTCTGGATTTTCTTCTGTCTTCGCCTCCCTCTGGATGCCCTTCTGTTCTCTCCTCTTTATGTATTCCACTCTGTATTCTCCTCTCTCTGTATGCCCTTCTCTTCACTCCACTATTCCAACCCCCTTCTGTCTTCTCCTCTCTCTTGATGCCCTACAATTCTCTCCTCACTCTTGATTCCCTTCTGTCTTCTTATCTCTCTAGATGCCCTTCTGTTCTCTCATCTATCTAGATGCCTTTCTGTTTTCTCCTCTCTCTGTATGGCCTTCTGTACTCTTTTCTGTGGATGCACTACTTACTTCTCCTCTCTCTAGATGCCCTCTGCCTTCTCTTGTCTCTGGAGGCCATTCTGTACTCTCCTCTCTCTGGATGCCCTTCTGTCTTGTTCTATCTCCCGATGCCCATCTGTCTTCACTTCTTTCTGGATGCACTTCTGTTCTCTGCTCTCTGTAGATGCCCTTCTGTCCTCTCGTCTCTCTGGAAGTCCTTCTTTCCTCTTCTCTTCTGGATGCCCTACTGTCCTCTCCTCTCTCAGGATGCCCGTCTGTCCTCTTCTCCATCTGGATGCCTTCTCTCTTCTCCTCTTTCCAGGTGCGCTTCTGTGCTCTCCTCTCTCTGGAAGCCCTTCTGTCTTCTTCTCTCTCTGGATGCCCTTCTGTCTTCTTCTCTCTCTGGATGCCCTTCTGTGCTCTCCTCTCTCTGGATGCCCTTCTGTTCTCTCCTCCCTCTGGATGCACTTCTGTACTCTCCTCTCTCTGCAAGACCTTCTGTCTTCTTCTCTCTCTGGATGCCCTACTCTTCTCTCCTCTCTATGGATGTTCTTTTGTTCTCTCCTCTGTCTACATGCCCTTCTGTCCTCTCTTCTCTCTGGATTCCCTTCTGTCCTCTATTCTCTCTGGAAGCCTTTCTGTTCTCTTGTCTCTCTGGATGCCCTTCTGTGCTCTACTCTCTCTGGATGCCCTTCTGTCCTCTCCTCTCTCTGCATGCCCTTCTGCCTTCTTCCCTCTCTGGATATCCTTCTTTCCTTTCTCAGGATACCCTTTTTTTCTCTTCTCTCTACATGAACTTCTGTCCTCTCATCTCTCTGGATGCCCTAATGTTCTCTCCTCTCTCTGGATGCCCTTTTGTCTTCTCGTATTTCTCAATGCCCTTCTGTTCTCTCCTCTTTCTGGATTCCCTTCTTTCTTCTCCTCTCTCGGATGCCCTTCTGTCCTCTCCTGTCTCTGGGTGCCCTTCTGTCTTCTCCTGTCTCTGGAGGCTCTTCTGTCTTCTCCTCTCTCTGGATGCCCTACAATTCTCTCCTCACACTAGATTCCCTTCTGTCTTTGCCTCTCTCTGGATGCCCTTCTGTTCTCTCCTCTCACTGGATGCAATTCTGTCCTCTCCTCTCTCTTGATGCCCTTCTCTATTTTCCTCTCTCTGGATGCCCTTCTGTCCTTTTCTCTCTCTGTATGTCCTTCAGTCTTCTGCTCTCCCTTGATGCCCTTCTGTTCTCTCCTTTTTCTGGATTCTCTTCTGTTCTCTCATCTCCCTGGATGCCCTTCTGTTCTGTACTCTCTGTGGATGCCCTTCTGTCCTCTCCTCTCTCTGGATGCCCTTCTGTTCTCTCCTCTCTCTGGATGCCCTTCTGTTCTCTCCACTCTCTGTATGCACTTTTATCCTCTCCTCTCTCTGGATACACTTCTGTTCTCTCCTCTCTCTGGATGCTCATTGTTCTCTCCACTCTCTGGATTCCCTTGCATCCTTTCCTCTTCTGGATGCCCTTCTGCTCTCGCCTTTCTCTGGATGCCCTTCAGGCTTCTCCTCTCTCCAAATGCTCTTCTGTTCTCTCCTCTTTCTGGATTCACTTCTTTCTTTTCCTTTTGCGGATTCCCTTCTTTCTGAACCCTTTCTGGATGCCCTTCTGTTCTCTCCTCTATCTAGATGCTCTTCTGTCTTCTCCTCTCTCTGTATGGCCTTCCGTACCCTTTTCTGTGGATGCATTTCTTTCCTCTCTTCTCTCTGGATGCCCTTCTGCTATCTCTTCTTTCTGGAGTCCATTCTGTACTCTCCTCTCTATGGATGCCCTTCTGTCTTCTCCTATCTCCAGATGCCCTTCTGCCTTCTCCGCTTTCTGTATAACCTTCTGTTTTCTGGTCTCTCATTATGCCCTTATGTCCTCTCCTCTCTATGTATGCCCTTCTGCTATCTCTTCTCTCTGGAATCCATTCTGTCCTCTCCTCTCTATGGATGCCCTTCTGTCTTCTCCTATCTCCAGATGCCCTTCTGTCTTCTCCTCTTTCTGTATAACCTTCTGTTCTCTGGTCTCTCAGGATGCCCTTATGTCCTCTCCTCTCTCTGTATGCCCTTCTGTTCTCTTCTCTACTTGATGCCCTTCTGTCGTCTCCTTTCTGAGGATGCCTGTCTGTGCTCTTCTCGATCTGGATGCCTTCTATGTTCTCATCTTTCTGGATGCCTTTCTGTTCTCTCCTCTCTCTGAAAGACCTTCTGTTTTCTCCTCTCTCTGGATGCCCTTCTGTTCTTGCATCTCTCTTGATGCCCTTCTGTCCTCTCCTCTCTCGGTGCCCTTATGTATTCTCTTCCCTTTTGATACCCTACTGGTCTCTCCTTTCTCTAGATGCCCTTCTTTACTCTCTTCTCTCTGGAAACCCTTCTGACCTCTCCTCTCCATGGATGCCATTCTGTTCTCTCCTCTCACTGGATGCCCTTCTGTTCTCTTCTCTCCCTAGATGACCTTCTGTCTTCTCCTCTCTCTTGATGGCTTTCTGTTCTCTCCTCTCTCTAGATGTCCTTCTGTCCTATATTCTCTCTGGATGCCCTTCTGTTCTCTCGTCTATCTGGATGCCCTTCGGTGCTCTCCTCTCTCTGGATGTCCTTCTGTCCTCTCCTCTCTCTGGATGCCTTTCTGTCTTCTCCTCTCTCTGGATTCCCGACAGTTTTCTCCTCATTCTGGATACCCTTCTGTCTTCTCCTCTCTCTAGATGCTTTTCGGTTCTCTCCTCTCACTGGATACCATTCTGTCCTCATCTCTCTCTGGATGCCCTTCTGTGTTCTCCTTTATCGGGATGCCCTTCGGTCCTCTTCTCTCTCTGGATGTCTTCAGTTGTCTGCTCTTTCTGGGTGGGCTTCTGTTCTTTCCTCTTTCTGGATTCTCTCCTGTTCTCTAATCTCTCTGGATGAGCTTCTGTTCTCTCTTCTCACAGGATGTCCTTCTGTCCTCTCCTCTCTCTGGATGCCCTTCTGTCTACTCCTTTCTTTGGTTGCCCTTCTGTTCTCTCCTCTCTCTGGATGCCATTTTGTCCTCACCTCTCTCTGGATACCCTTCTGTTCTATCCTCTCTCTGGATGCCCTTCTGTTCTCTCCTCTCTCTGGATGCCCTTGTGTCATCTTCTCTCTCTCTGGATACCCTTCTGTCCACTTCTCTCTCAGCATGCCCGTCTGTCCTCTTCTCAATCTAGATTCCTTCTCTCTTCTCCTCTTTCCGGATGCTCTTCTGTTCTCTCCTCTCTATGGAAGCCCTTCTGTCTTCTCTGCTCTCTGGATGCTATTCTGTTCTCTCCTCTCTCTAGATGCCCTTCTGTTCTCTCCTCAATCTACATAACATTCGGTCTTCTCCTCTTTCTGTATGACCTTCTTTTCTCTTTTCTGTGGATGCCGTTCTGCCGCCTCCTCTCTCTCAGGATGCCCTTCTTTTATCTCTTCTCTCTGGAGGCGATTCTGTCTCCTCCTCTCTCTGGATTCCCTTCTGTCCTCTCCTCTCTCTGGATGCCCTTCTGTTCTCTCCTCTCTCTGGATTCCCTTTTCGTCTTCTCCTCTCGCTGGATGCCCTTCTCTTCTCTCCTCTCTCTAGATGCCCTTCTGTACTCTATTCTCTCTGGATGCCTCTCTGTTCTCTCATCTCTCTGGATGCCCTTCAGTGCTCTCCTCTCTCTGGATGCCCTTCTGCCTTCTCTGCTCTTTGGATGACCTTCTGTCTTCTCTGCTCTCTGGATGCCCTTCTGTTCTCCCCTCTCATTGGATGTGTTTTTGTCTTCTCCTCTCTTTGGATGTCCTTTGTTCTCTCCTCTCTCTGGATGCCCTTCTGATCTCTCCTCTCCATGGATGCCCTTCTGTCTTCTCCTCTCTCTTGATGGCTTTCTGTTCTCTCCTCTATCTGGATCCCTTCTGTCCTCTCCTCTCTCTGGATGCCCTTCTTCAGCCTCCTCTCTCTGAATGCTCTTCTTTCCTCACCTCTCTTAGGATACCCTTTTGTTCTCTCCTCTTTCTGCATTCCTTTTTTTTCTTCTCCTCTCTCTGGATGCCTTTCTCTTCTATCCTCTTTCTAGATGCCTTTCTGTCCTATATTCTCTCTGGATTCCTCTCTGTTCTCTCGTCTAGAAGCCCTTCTGTCTTCTCCTATCTCCCAATGCCCTCCTGTCTCCTCCTATTACTGGATACCCTTCTGTTCTCTACTCTCTCCACATGCCCATCTGTCCTCTATCTTCTCTGGATGCCCTTATGTTCTCTCCTATCTCTGGATGTTCTTCTGTCTTCTCCGCTCTCTGGATACTGTTCTATTCTCTACTTTCCCTGCATTTCCTTCTGTCTTCTCACCTCTCAGCATGTCCTTCTGTTCTACCCTCTCTTTGGATATGTTTCTGTCTTCTCCTCTCTCTGAATGCCCTTCTTTTCTCTCCTCTCTCTGGATGCCCTTCTGTCTTCTCTCTCTGGATGCCCTTCTCTTCTACCCTCTCTGTGGATGTGTTTCTGTCTTCTCCTCTCTCTGAATGCCCTTTTTTTCTTTCCTCTCTCTGGATGCCCTTCTGTCTTCTCCTCTCTACCTATGCCCTCCTGTACTCTCATCTCTCTGGCTTCCCTTCTGTCTTCTCCTTTTTCTGGCTGACCTTCTGTTCTCTCCTCTCTCAGGATGCCCTTCTGTCTTCTCCTCTCACTGGATGCCCTTCTGCTCTCTCCTCTCTCTGGATGCCCTTCTGTTCTTTCCTCTCTCTGGATGTCCTACTGTCCTCTCGTCTCTCTGGATGCCCTTCTGCTCTCTCCTCTCTCTGGATGCCCTTCTGTTCTCTCATTTTTCTGGATGCCCTACTGTTCTCTCCTCTCCGGATGTTCTACTGTACTCTCCTCCCTCTGGATGCACTTCTGCTTTCTCCTCACTCTGGATGCCCTTCTGTTCTCTCCTCTCTCCAGATGCCCTTCTGTCTTCTCCTCTCTCTGAATTTCCTTCTGTCCTCTCCTCACTATGGATGCGCTTCAGTCTTCTCCTCTCTTTGGATGTCCTTTGTTCTCTCCTCTCTTGGGATTCCCTTTTTCCCTCTCTTCTCTCTGGATGACCTTCTGTCTTCTGCTAGCTATGGATGCCCTTCTGTCCTCTCCTCTTGCTGGCTGCCCTTCTGCCTTCTCCTCTCTTCCTATGCCCTTCTGTTCTCTCCTCTGTCCGGATGCCCTACTGTCTTCTCCTCTCTCAGGATGACCTTCTGCTCTCTCTTCTCTCTAGATGCCCTTCTGTCTTCTCCTCTCACTGGCTGCCCTTCTGCCTTCTCCTCTCTTCCTATGCCCTTCTGTTCTCTCCTATTTCTGTATACCCTTCTGTTTTCTCCTCTCTCTGGATGACCTTCTGTCTTCTCCTCTCTCTGGATTTCTTTCTGCTCTCTCCTCTCCCTGGACTCCCTTCTGTTCTCTCCTCTCTCTGGATTCCCTTTTGTCGTCTCCTCTCTCTGGATGCCCTTCTGTTCTCTCCTCTCACTAGATGCCCTTCTGTTCTCTCCTCTATCTAGATGCCCTTCTGTCTTATCCTCTCTCTGTATGGCCTTCTTTACTCTTTTCTGTGGATGCCCTTCTGAACTCTCCTCTCTCTGGATGACCTTCTTTTCTTTCTTCTCTCTGGAGGCCATTCTGTCAACTCCTCTCTCTGGAAGTCTTTCTATCTTCTCCTATCTCCCAATGCCCTTCTGCCTTCTCCTCTTTCTGGATACCTTTCCGTTCTCTACTCTCTCTACATGCCATTCTGTCGTCTATTCTCTCTGGATGCCCATATGTTCTCTCCTATCTATGAATGTTCTTCTGTCTTCTCAGCTCTCTGGATACCGTTTTATTTTCTTCTCTCCCTGGATGCACTTCTATCTTCTCTGCGCTCTGGATGCCCTTCTCTTCTTCCCTCCCTGTTTTCTCTGCTCTCTGAATGCCCTTTTGTTCGCCCCTCTCTGTGGATGTGTTTCTGTCTTCTCCTCTCTCTGGATGCTCACCAGTCCTCTCCTCTCTCTGGATGCCCTTCTGTCCTCTCCTCTCCATGGATGCCCTTCTGTCTTCTCCTCTCTCTGGATGGCTTTCTGTTCCCTCATCTCTCTGCATCCCTTCTGTCCTTTCCTCTGTATAGATGCCTTTCTTCACACTCCTCTCTCTGGATGCCCTTCTGTTCTCTTCTGTCTCTGGATGCCCTTCTGTCCTCTCCTCTCTCTGGATGCTTTTCTGTTCTCTCCTCTCTCTGGATGCCCTTCTGTCTTCTCTGCTCTCTGGATGCCCTTCTGTTCTCCCCTCTATGTGGATGTGTTTCTGTCTTCTCCTTTCTCGATGCCCTTCTCTTCTCTCCTCTCTCTGGATGTCCTTCGGACCTCACCTCTCCATGGATGTCCTTCTGTCTTCTCCTTTCTCTGTATGGCTTTCTTTTCTCTCTTCTCTCTGGATCCCTTTGGCCTCTCTTCTCTCTGTATTCCCTTCTTCAATCTCCACTCTCTGGATGCCCTTCTTTCCTCACATCTCTCTGGATATCCTTCTGTCCTCTCCTCTCTTTGGATTCTGTTCTGTTCTCTCCTCTCTCTGGATTCCCTTCTGTCTTCTCCTCTCTCTGGATGCCCTTCTGTTCTCTTCTGTCTCTGGATGCCCTTCTGTCCTCTCCTGTCTCTGGATGCTTTTCTGTTCTCTCCTCTCATTGGATGCCGTTCTGTTCTCTCTTCTCTTTGGAGGCCATTCTGTCCTCTCCTCTCTCCCGTTGCCCTTCTGTCCTCTTCTCACTCTAGATACTCTTCTGTACTCTCCTCTCTCTGGATGCCCTTCTGTCTTCTCCTCTCTAACTATGCCCTTCTGTTCTCTCATCTCTCTGGCTTCCCTTCTGTCTTTTCCTTTTTCTGGCTGACCTTCTGTTCTCTCCTCTCTCTGGATTCCCTTCTCTCTTCTCCTCTCTGTGGATGCCCTTCTGTTCTCTTCTGTCTCTGGATGCCCTTCTGTCCTCTCCTCTCTCTGGATGCTTTTCTGTTCTCTCCTCTCTCTGGATACCCTTCTGTCTTCTCTGCTCTCTGGATACCCTTTTGTTCTCTCCTCTCTATGGATTCCCTTCTGTCTTCTCCTCTCTCTGGATGCCCTTCTCTTCTCTCCTCTCTTCCAATCCCCTTCTGTCTTCTCCTCTCTCTGGATGCCCTACAATTCGCTCCTCACTCCATATTCCATTCTGTCTTCTTTTCTCTCTGGATGCCCTTCTGTTGTCACCTCTTTCTGGATGCCTTTCTGTTCTCTCATCTATCTAGATGCCCTTCTGTTTTCCCCTCTCTCTCTATGGTCTTCTGTACTCTTTTCTGTGGATGTGCTACTTTCTTCTCCTCTCTCTAGATGCCCTCTGCATTCTCTTGTCTCTGGAGGCCATTCTTTACTCTCCTCTCTCTGGATGACTTCTGTCTTCCCCTATCTCCCGATGACCATCTCTATTCTCCTCTTTCTGGATGCCCTTCTGTTCTCTGCTCTCTCAGGATGCCCTTCTGTCCTCTTCTCCATCTGGATGCCTTCTCTCATCTCGTCTTTCCAGATGCGCTTCTGGGCCTCCCTCTCTCTGGAAGCCCTTCTGTTTTTTTTCTCTCTGGATTCCCTTCTGTGCTCTCCTCTCTCTGGATGCCCTTTTGTTCTCTCCTTCCTCTGGATGCACTTCTGTACTCTCCTCTCTCTGCATGCCCTTCCGTCTTCTTCTCTCTCTGGATGCCCTTCTCTTCTCTCCTCTCTATGGTTGCCCTTTTGTTCTCTCCTCTCTCTATATGCCCTTCTGTCCTCTCATCTTTCTGGATGCCCTTCTGTCCTATATTCTATCTGGATGCCTTTCTGTTCTCTTGTCTCTCTGGATGCTTTTCTGTGCTCTCCTCTCTCTGGATACCCTTCTTTTCTCTCCTCTCTCAGGATACACTTTTGTTCTCTCCTCTCTACATGAACTTCTTTCCTCTCATCTCTCTGGAAGCTCCTTATGATCTCTCTTCTCTCTGGATGCCCTTTTGTCTTCTATGCTCTCTGGATTCCCTTCAGTTCTCTCCTCTCTGTGGATGCAATTCTGTCTTCTCCTCTCTCTGGATGCCATTCTGAACTCTCCTCTTTATGGATGTTCTTCTGATCTCTCCTCTCTCTTGGTGCCCTTCTGTTCTCTCCTCTCTCTAGATGCCCTTCTGTCTTTTCTTCTCTCTGGATGGCTTTCTGTTCTCTCCTCTCTCTGGGTGCTCTTTTTCACTCTCCTCTCTCTGCATGCCCTTCTGTCCTCTCCTCTCTCTGTATGCCCTTCTGTTCTTTCCTCTCTCTGGATTCCCTTTTTGTCTTCTCCTCTTTCTGGATGCCCTTCACTTCTCTCCTCTCTCTAGATGCTCTTCTGTCCTCTATTCTCTCTGGATGCCTTTCTGTTCCCTTGATTCTCTGGATGACCTTCTGGGCTCTCCTGTCTCTGGATGCCCTTCTGTCATCTCCTCTCTCTACATGCCCTTCTGTCTTCTTCTCTCTCTGGATGCCATTCTCTTCTCTCCTCTATCAGGATGCTGTTTGGTTCTCTCCTCTCTCTACATGCCCTTCTGTCCTCTCATCTCTCTGGATGCCCTTATGTTCTCTCCTCTCTCTGGATACCCTTCTGAACTCTCCTCTCTATGGATGCCCTTCTGATCTGTCCTCTCTCTGGATACTTTCTGTCCTATATTCTCTCTCGATGCCATTCTGTCCTCTCCTCTATCTGGATGCCCTTCTGTTATATCCTCTCTCTAGATTCCCTTTTTGTCTTCTCTCTCTGGATGCCCTTCTCTTCTCTCCTCACTCTAGATGCCCTTCTGTTTTTTATTCTCTCTGGATGCCTTTCTGTTCTCTTGCCTCTCTGGATGCCCTTCTGTTCTCTCCTCTTTCTGGATGCCCTTCTGTTCTCTCTGTGAAGATGCCCTTCTGTCTTCTCCTCTCTCTTTATGGCCTTCTGTACTCTTTTCTGTGGATGCCCAACTTTCCTCTCCTCTCTCTGGATGCCCTTCTGCCTTCTCCTTTCTCTGGATGCCCTTCTGTTCTCTCCTCTCTATAAATGCTCTTCTGTCTTCTCCTCTCTTTTGATGGCTTTCTGTTCTCTGCTCTCTCTGGATCCATTCTGTCCTCTTCTCTCTCTGGATGCCCTTCATCACTCTCCTCTCTATGGATGCCCTTCTGTCTTCTTCTCTCTCCCTATGCTCTTCTGTTCTCTCATCACTCCCGATGCCCTTCTGTCTTCTCTCTCTGGATGCCTGACAATTTTCTCCTCACTCTGGATATCCTTCTGTCTTCTCTTCTGTCTAGATGTCCTTCTCTTCTCTCCTCACACTGGATGCCATTCTGTCCTCTCCTCTCTCTGAATGCCATTCTCTCTTTTTCTCTCTCGATATCCTTCAGTGTTCTGGTCTCTCTTGATGGGCTCCTGTTCTCTCCTCTTTCTGGACTCTCTAATGTTTTCTCATCTCTCTGGATGTGCTTCCGTTCTCTCTTCTCTTGGGATGTCCTTATGTTCTCTCCTCTCTCTGGATGCCCTTCTGTCTTCTCCTTTCTCGAGATGCCCTTCTGTTCTCTCGTCTCTGGATGCCCTTGTGTCCTTCCCTTTCTCTGGATGCCCTTCTGTCCTCTCCTCTATGGATGCCCTTCTGTTCTCTCCTCTCTCTGGAATACCTTCTGTCTTATCCTCTCTCTTGATGCCCTTCTGTTCTCTCTTTTATCTGCATGCCCTTCTGATCTCTCCTTTCAACAACGGATGCCCTTTCATCTTCTCCTCTCTCCGGATGCCCTTCTGCTCTCTCCTTTCACTGGATGCCCTTCTGTTCTCTCCTCTTTCTGAATGCCTTCTGTCTTCTCTTCTCTCTGGATGCCCTTTGATCTATCCTCTCTCGGAATGTCCTTCTTCTCTATCCTCTCTCTCTCTGGATGCCCTTCTGTCTTCTCCTCCCTCTGTTTGCCCCTCTGGACACTCCTCTCTCTCTGGATGCCCTTCTGTCTTCTCCTCCCTCTGGATGCCCTTCTGTACTCTCCTCTCTCTGGATGCCCTTCTGTCTTCTAATCTCTCTGGATGCCCTTCTGTTTTCTCCTTTCTCTGGATGCCTTTTGTTCTCTCCTCCCTCTGGATGCCCTTCTGTACTCTCCTCTCTCTCTCTATGCCCTTCTATTTTCTCATTTCTCTGGCTTCCCTTCTGTCATCTCCTCTCTCTGGATGCCCTTCTGTCCTCTCTTCTCTCTGAATGCCCTTCTGTCTTTTCCTATCTCTGGATGCAATTCTGCTCTCTCCGCTCTCTGGATGCCCTTCTGTTCTCTCCTCTTTCCAGATGCCCTACTGTCTTCTCCTCTCCCTTCATGCCCTTCTGCTCTCTCCTCTCTTAATGCCCTTCTGTTCTCTCCTCCCTCTCCATTCCCTTCTGTCTTATTCTATCTATTGATGACCTTCTGTTCTCTCTTCTATCTGGATGCCCTTCTGTTCTCTCCTCTCTCTAGATGCCCTTCTGTCTTCTCCTCTCTCTGGGAGCCCATCTGCTCTCTCCTCTCTCTGGATGCCCTTCTGTTCTCTCCTTTCTCTGGATTCCCTTCTGTCTTCTCCTCTCTCTGGATGCCCTTCTATCCTCTCCTCTTTCTGGATGCCCTTCAGTCTTCTCCTCTCTCTAAATGCACTTCTGTTCTCTCCTCTCTCTGGATTCCTTATATGTCTTCTCCTCTCTCTCGATGCCTTTCTGTCATCTCATCTCTCTGGATGACCTTCTGTCTTCTCCTCTATCCCGATGCCCTTCTCTTTTCTCCTGTCTATGAATGCCCTTCTGTTCTCTCCTCTCTCTCTCTTGATTTGCTTCTGTCTTCTCATTCTCTGGATGCCCTTCTGTTCTCTCCTCATTCTTGGTGTCCTTCTGTTCTCTCCTCTATCTAGATGCCTTTCTGTCTTCTCCTCTCTCTGGATGCCCTTCTGTCTTCTGCTCTCTCTGGATGCCCTTCAGTCCTCTTCTTTATCTGGATGTCCTTTAGTCTTATGCTCTCTCTGGATGGGCTTCTATTCTCTTTTCTCTTGGGATGTCCATTTGTCCTCTCCTCTCTCTGGATGCCCTTTTGTCTTTTGCTTTCTCTGGTTGCCCTTCTGTTCTCTCTTCTTTCTGGATGCTTTTCGGTCCTATCCTCTCTCTGGATGCCCTTGTGTTCTCTCCTCTCTCTGGATTCCCTTTTTGTCTTCTCCTCTCTCTAGATGCCCTTCTGTCCCCTATTCTCTCTGGATTCCTCTCTGTTCTCTCATCTCTCTGGGTGCCCTTCTGTGCTCTCCTCTCTCTGGATGGCCTTCTGTCCTATGTTCTCTCTGGATACCCTTCTGTCTTCTCCTCTCATCCTATGCCCTTCTGTTCTCTCATTTCTCCCGAAGCCCTTCTGTCTTCGCCTCTCTCTGGATGCCCAACAATTTTTTCCTCACTCTGGATATCCTTCTGTCTTCTCTTCTCTCTAGATGCCCTTCTATTCTCTCCTCTCACTGGATGCCGTTCTGTCATCTCCTCTCTCTGGATGACCTTCTGGCTTCTCCTCTCTCCGGATGCCGTTCAGTCCTCTTCTCTCTCTGGATGTCCTTCAGTCTTCTGCTCTCACTGAATGGGCTTCTCTTCTCTCCTCTTTCTGGATTCTTTTCTGTTCTCTCATCTCTCTGGATGTGCTTATGTCCTCTCTTCTATCGGGATGTCCTTCTGTCCTCTCCTCTCTCTCTATGCCCTTCTTTCCTCTCTTCTCTCTTGAAGGACATTCTGTCCTCTCCGCTCTCTGGATGCCCTTCTGCCTTCTCCTATCTCCTTATGCCCTGCTCTTCTCTCTTCTCCCTGGATGCCCTTCTGTCCTCTTTTCTCATTGGATGTCCTTAAGTTCTCTCCTCTTTCTGCATTTTCTGTTTGTCTCCTCCTCTCACTGGATGCCCTTCTCTTCTCTCCTCTCTCTAGATGCCCTTCTGTCCTCTATTTTCTCTGGATGGCCTTCTGTGCTCTCCTCTTTTTGGATACCCTCTGTCCTCTCCTCTCTCTGGATGCCCTTCTGTTTTCTCCTCTCTCCCTATGCCCTTCTGTTTTCTCATCTCTCCTGATACACTTCTGTCTTCTCCCCTCTCTGGATGCCTGGCAATTTTCTCCTCACTCTGAATATCCTTCTGTCTTCTCTTCTCTATAGATGCCCTTCTATTCTCTCTCAAACATCCCTGTGTCAATGTCTAGG
>NW_023045296.1:0-41603 GCF_011762505.2 Arvicanthis niloticus | reverse complement strand
TCTGGATGCCCTTCTGTCCTCTCCTCTTTCCAGATGTCCTACTGTCTTCTCCTCTCTCTTTATGCCCTTCTGCTCTCTCCTCTCTGCATGCCCTTCTGTTCTCTCCTCCCTCTCCATTCCCTTCTGTCTTATCCTATCTATTGATGACCTTCTGTTCTCTCTTCTTTCTGGATGCCCTTCTGTTCTCTCCTCTCTCCAGGTGCCCTTCTGTCTTTTCCTCTCTGGTAGCCCATCTGCTCTCTCCTCTCTCTGGATGCCCTTCTGTTCTCTCCTCTCTCTGGATTCCCTTCTGTCTTCTCCTCTCTCTGGATGCCGTTCTATCCTCTCCTCTTTCTGGATGCCCTTCAGTCTTCTCCTCTCTCTAAATGCACTTCTGTTCTCTCCTCTCTCTGGATTCCTTATATGTCTTCTCCTCTCTCTCGAATGCCTTTCTGTCATCTCATCTCTCTGGATGACCTTCTGTCTTCTCCTCTATCCTGATGCCCTTCTCTTCTCTCCTGTCTATGAATGCCCTTCTGTTCTCTCCTCTCTCTCTCTTGATTTGCTTGTCTTCTCATTCTCTGGATGCCCTTCTGTTCTCTCCTCATTCTTGGTGTCCTTCTGTTCTCTCCTCTATCTAGATGCCTTTCTGTCTTCTCGTCTCTCTGGTTGCCCTTCTGTCTTCTGCTCTCTCTGGATGCCCTTCAGTCCTCTTCTTTTTCTGGATGTCCTTTAGTCTTATGCTCTCTCTGGATGGGCTTCTATTCTCTTTTCTCTTGGGATGTCCTTTTGTCCTCTCCTCTCTCTGGATGCCCTTTTGTCTTTTCCTTTCTCTGGTTGCCCTTTTGTTCTCTCTTCTTTCTGGATGCTTTTCGGTCCTCTCCTCTCTCTGGATGCCCTTCTGTTCTCTCCTCTCTCTGGATTCCCTTTTTGTCTTCTCCTCTCTCTAGATGCCCTTCTGTCCCCTATTCTCTCTGGATTCCTCTCTGTTCTCTCATCTCTCTGGGTGCCCTTCTGTGCTCTCCTCTCTCTGGATGGCCTTCTGTCCTATGTTCTCACTGGATACCTTTCTGTCTTCTCCTCTCTCCCTATGCCCTTCTGTTCTCTCATTTCTCCCGAAGCCCTTCTGTCTTCGCCTCTCTCTGGATGCCCAACAATTTTTTCCTCACTCTGGTTATCCGTCTGTCTTCTCTTCTCTCTAGATGCCCTTCTGTTCTCTCCTCTCACTGGATGCCGTTCTGTCATCTCCTCTCTCTGGATGACCTTCTGTCTTCTCCTCTCTCCCGATGCCCTTCAGTCCTCTTCTCTCTCTGTATGTCCTTCAGTCTTCTGCTCTCACTGGATGGGCTTCTCTTCTTTCCTCTTTCTGGATTCTTTTCTGTTCTCTCATCTCTCTGGATGTGCTTCTGTCCTCTCTTCTCTCGGGATGTCCTTCTGTCCTCTCCTCTCTCTCTATGCCCTTCTTTCCTCTCTTCTCTCTTGAAGGACATTCTGTCCTCTCCGCTCTCTGGATGCCCTTCTGTCTTCTCCTATCTCCTTATGCCCTTCTCTCCTCTCTTCTCCCTGGATGCTCTTCTGTCCTCTTTTCTCATTGGATGCCCTTCTGTTCTCTCCTCTTTCTGCATTTTCTGTTTGTCTTCTCCTCTCACTGGATGCCCTTCTCTTCTCTCCTCTCTCTAGATGCCCTTCTGTCCTCTATTCTCTCTGGATGGCCTTCTGTGCTCTCCTCTTTTTGGATACCCTCTGTCCTCTCCTCTCTCTGGATGCCCTTCTGTTTTCTCCTCTCTCCCTATGCCCTTCTGTTTTCTCATCTCTCCCGATACCCTTCTGTCTTCTCCCCTCTCTGGATGCCTGACAATTTTCTCCTCACTCTGGATATCCTTCTGTCTTCTCTTCTCTCTAGATGCCCTTCTGTTCTCTCTCACACATCCCTGTGTCAATGTCTAGGTTATCAGCCATTTGTATTTGGGGTGTAATATTGTCATAATGGAAGACTCCTGGATATTAGAGGGCCACATCAAAGACAGGCCTTAGTTTAGGAAAAAGCCAATTTTTGTCAGGGTATCAAGGGGCCAGTCTCCCTAGCGAGAGAAACGAGGGCAAAGCCAGGCATCCCAGGAACCTTTCTTGAGGGTGTGGGAATCTAGGGGTCAGCCATAGGGGAAGGCAGGGTGGCTGGCAGCTGCGCCTTTCTCTGGCAGAATCACTTATGGATTTCTTTCAGTCTTCAGTTGATGGTAATGAACATCAACTGGCTTTTTGATGGCAGCATCAATCTGGTTCTTAACAAAACTTGTGAGACAGTTAAGAGCCCAAGGGCCAAAAGACAGAAATAATAAAATACCAACAAAGGGTCCTAGTAAACTAGGCAATAGGTTAGTAAGCCAAGGTGAAGTAGAGAACCAATTTTGATACCATGACTCTTGTTCTCTGGCTCTTTTTCTTTCCTCAAAACTCTTTTTGTCTTTGTCCAGGCTATTTTGGACAAGGCCTTACTTATCAGAGTAAAAACAACATTCTTCCCTGAGGGCTAAGCAGAGACCTTCTTCCTTAAAGAAGACAAGGTGAAATCCTCTCCTGTTCTGTAACACTACCTCAGAAAGAGAAACCACAGAGTCCTTAAGGTCTTGTATCCCTTCTCTCAAATTATTTAAATCTTTATCAATAAGAGACTGAAGATGGGCATAATGATTATTGGAGGTGACTAGAGAAGCAACGCCAATACCTGCACCAATAGCACTGATTCCTAATATGACAGACAATGTAAGGGCTGTCAGAGGCTCTCGTTTGATCTTAAGGGAAAGACCTTGATCCAGAACATTAAGAAAAGACTCTGAATTGTGAATAGAAAATGAGGGAGAATGGTAACAACTACACAATAATCTCTTGTCTTTAAAAAATCAAAATTGGAAATATGTGATGTCAATCCAGTGGCACAGGCAAAATAGGTACTATTGGATGCTATGGTATATAAAAAGGTATTATTTAAAATCAATGTCTGATTACAAATAGGGACCAAATCTTGGGGGGGAAGCATAGAGGGCCCCAAAAGGCAGAGGCCTATGCCCGAGATGGAACTAATACTGAGACCTCCCTCAGGTGAAGTAGCCCATAATAACAAATTGCTATTATCAGAAAAGGAGGGAGGGGTTAAAAAGAGCTATTCCCTCATAAAAAGAGGGAGTAGGCAAAATACAAATCCAATATTCTTGAAATTGATATTCACTGTTATTATGAATAGCTTCAAGGGAGGCATTTGCCAGAGAAATAATAAGGTCCACAGAGCTAGGAGGGCCCACAGGTATAGTGGGCTGAAATGAGGTAACCTGGGGGAGGTGGGGAGAGGCAAAATGGCTGGAGCAGTAATTCCAGGCCTGGGGACAGGCTTGGCTGGTGGCCGAGGGTGCTATATGACAGGATTAGGGCCCACAGCAACATTTTTATTAGGGATAATCTTAAGGACCTTAATTCTAAAGATGAGTCTCGGGTCCGAGCAGGTAAGTGTAAAGGTCGAGCACTGTCTTAGACGTAGGCCCCATTCATATCCTTGGCCTGTCCAGTATTTACTCCTCTCTACATCCATAAAGGATATAAGAAGAGGGACACGCCATTTGAATTCACACCAGGATCTAAATTGTTGGGTGGTCTTAATTACTAGTTTATCCTTTAAATATGTAAGTAGAAACTTTCTCCTTAAGGTGATATAATCACAGGAGGAGTGGGGTCTTCAATATGCCTCTCCTGTGGTTTCACAGCCCCAAGATGCACAATAATAATCAGAGCTATAGCAACATTTATAATTTTGAGGGTGACCACGGTGGGTGGGCCCAGGGCATACATAGAGGCCAGATGGATCATTGGCCAAGGAGACTATCCTATCATAGGAATTACATCCTATAAGGTGGCCATCATAATTGAGGTTAGGTGCATCAACCAGCCGATTTTGGGGCCAATAATGGGAGGGGGTTCCCCAGTCTGCACTGGCTCCCAGGGCACGAGCACAAAGATCCATCTCCAGAGAGGCCATGAAGGCTGGGTTGCAAGGGAAGAGCTGGAATTAACAATGTCTCCTGCTTGGTTTATTATGACCCAAGTAAAATTATAAATCTGGTATGGGGAATGCTGGTGTTTGATACTCACATTTTGATAAATCTGAAGTGTGAGCAGGAGGAGCAGGAGGAGCAGGAGGAGCAGGAGGAGCAGGAGGAGCAGGAGGAGCAGGAGGAGCAGGAGGAGCAGGAGGAGCAGGAGGAGCAGGAGGAGCAGGAGGAGCAAGGCAACTGGATGCATTTTTCTGAAAGGAAGCAGTTAAGAACCATTCTCAGGTGGTATTCCTGGGGTAGAGTTAGCCAACTTCACCAGTCTTTCTGATAGCCATCTGGCATTTTGTTCCTTGGAATCATATATACACATGTGTCCTTTTCCCCAGATAAGGACTATATCAGGACCATTCCACTTATATGTCAATGGATCTTTCCACATGACTTTGGCATAGGCGTCTGCTGTAGTAGGATGCCAGAATCTGTCTGCTGAAGACTTTCCTTTTTCATCAAGGGTCCAAAAAATTGAGAACGAATAGTGCATGATTTAACAAGATTTTATGATTCCTCTTTTGGGGGTATAAAATGCCCCTTGAATGTTGTAATTTTAAGAGCATGTTCTTTAAGGTCTGATGTGCCCTTTCTACAATTCCCTGTCCTTGGGGTTTATATGGGATACCAGTAACATGTTTAACATTAAGCTAAGTGCAGAACTGTTTGAAGGAGGCGCTGCTATATCCAGGGCCGTTATCAGTCTTAAGTATCTTAGGCATGGGCATAAAGGCAAGGCAAAAAAAATCACATGACTAATAACATTTTTGGTAACCTCACCAGAGTGTAGTTACACAAAAAGAAAACCACTGAAGGTATCATTAGAAACGTATATTTTTAAGCTTACCAAAAGGGGCAAAATGAGTAACATCCATTTTCCATATCTCTGGGTGTAATGGGATGCAGAAAAAACAATCTTTCAAATCAATAACCATCTTATTGTAACTCTTACGTATTGCCACAGGGGAGGGGAGGCCAGGCTGGAGGGCTCCCACTGGGACGATAGTCTTATTAATTTCTCTGAGGTCCTGGAGCAGTCTCCATCTGCCCCCTTTCTTTTGTATCACAAAATGGGTGTATTTCAAGGGGAGATGGAGGGTTCAATGTGGCCAGCATCTAATTGTTCCTGCACCAACTGCATGGCTGCTAAAAGTTTATGTTGAGGGAGGGACCATTGGTTGACCCAGACAGGGGAATCTGACTTCCAGGTGATCTTATCTGTCTTGCGTGCAGGGGGAGCAATGGTCCTTAAGAAAAATTTGAATCAGAACCTAGTCCTGAGCGTGAGGTCTTTGGTGTAACAGCAATTGGGCTGGGGATCCCTTCGTTGCATTTGCCCAAGCCTTGTCCAGGAATTAACCCCTGGTCCAGCATCTGGTGGGTAACAACTGCAGAGGGGCTAAACATAAGAACTCCCATTTGACTCAATATATCTCAACCCCATAAGTTTATAGGGAGGCCAGGTACAATGAATGGTCTAACATGTCCAGTATGACCCTCGGGATCCTCTCAAGTGAGCAACTGGGAGCTTTGAAGGGTGTTGGTGGACTGGCCAATGCCTTGAAGGTGAGTTAAAGAAGGCTGACAGGGCCAGAAGGAGGGCCAAGAGGTCTGTGAAATAACTCTGGAGTCCGCTCCTGAGTCAAGTATGCCCTCAAAGTTTTTGCCATTAAGTTTCAGTTTTAATTGTGGGCACTCTTGTGAGAGTCTTAGACCCAATAGACATCAGAAAACTCAGGGGTGGAAGCACCATGGGATGGGCTCAAGGAAGGTATGGAGGTGTCTACTGGAAGGGGAAAGGCCTGTGCAAGGCACTGTCCCTGGCGAATGTGAAGGGGCCCTCTAGAACTAGTGGCCAATACTTCAATTTCTCCAGAGTAATTGTTATCAATGACTGAAGGGGAAATGGTAATGCCTTGGAGTGTGGCAGATGCTCTGCCCAAGATAAGATAATCAGTCTGGGGTGGGGGAGGCCCAAAGACACCATTAGGGATCATCTGAACTCCTCCTCCAGCTTCTAATATTGTATTGGAGGAGGCACAGAGGTTCAATCCTGCACTTCCTGGGGTAGCCCTACAGAGGGCTGTGGCTGGTTTGGGAGCTGTTGGTGGAAGGTTTGATGTGGCCCTGCCTGGCTGTTTCCCAAGGCTGGCAGGAAGGAGACTGGCTAAGGGGTCTGGGTCTGGCTCCGCATCCCGTTTCCCTGAAGTGGAGGGAGGGGTTGGCCAAGATATCAGTTTTGGAATGGCAGGCAGTAGCCCAATATTTGCCTAGCCTGCAGCGAGGGCAAGGGGTCATTGGAAGTGAACGTTCTCCCTTCCATTGAGGTGGGGTCTGAGACATGGGTTTACCCTGAGGGCACTTTTTAGCAAAATGGCCCAGGTGACCACATCTAAAACAAGTGGATATGTTTGCCCCACCACTAGTAGCTGTAGTGGCTGCTCCCACAGCCAGATTGATGGCTTGTGAGTCCTTCTGGGCAAAGGGATCTACATCCTTGCAGATATGAATCATCTCATCCAAATCTTTATTTTTATATTTCCCTTGAAGGGCAGCCTTACAGTCAGAGTTAGCATTTTCATAAGCAAGCTGCTGAAGAAGTTTATTGTCTCCCTGGCCAGGTCCCAAGAATCCCTCAACTGCCTCCAGGAGGTGGGCAACAAATTCTGAAAATTCTTCTTGATTGCCCTGAATGATTTTGGTCAAGGGGGAAAGGACAGTGCCTTTCATGGGAATGGCTCTCCAGGCACTCATAGCTGCTGAGGAAGACTGAGCCAAGAGACCCAGAGAAAATTTTTGCTGTATTTGGTTAGAGGCATATTTCCCTCAACCTAGGAGTTTATCAAGTGTCAATTTATTGGAGGATGAGCATGAGCTTGAGAGATTGACTTGTGCCTGAGACCTGCAACAATCTGCCCAATCATCCTGCCAGCAGAGAAATTGTCCCCGAGTTAATATGGCCTGGGCAACTGTCAACCACTCATTGGGTGTTAAATATCCACCTACCCCAAGGCTTTCAAGAAGGGAAAGAGTGAAGGGAGCATTGGGCCCATAATTCCTAACAGCCGAATTTAATTTTTCTAACTGTTTTAAGCGGTGTTTTTTAAAGATTGTAGGATTCTCCATAGGGCACAAGTTTTCGTTTTCTGTCACAGCTCTGCCCACATCCCTGCTTCCACCTTCTGGCTCTGTTTCATCCTCATCTCCAGAAGACGGCCTCTGTTCCCAATTGGGGGCAAGAAGGCTGGGAAGGTTTATGAGAGGACCATGAAGAGGAAGGGGGCATGGGGCATGAGGAGGAAGAAGGAGCAGCAGGCATGTGGCTGTGTGAACGCTGAGCACTAGTCCAGGAAAAGGGAGGGAGTGGCGGGGTCTGTGAGGAGGTAGAATCAGGAGCCGCAGGTGTCTGAGGAGAGATACCCTGAGAGCAAGTGACAGGGAAAACCAAACATTGAGAGTCCTGCACAGGGGAGGAGGAACAAAGGGCTGTGAGCTGTGAATTTTTTTCCTGAAGGTGGAGGATGTCTGCCAATTCATGGACCTGAGAAGAAAGGTAGGTCTTCATGTCAGAGAGAGAAACAGGCAGGGTAGCAGGATAAGTCAAAACCGCAGACGTAGGAAGTGATGTGGAGACCGAGGGAACTGGTGTTAGTGTGGGAACGGCTGTAGTTCCAGAATCCAAAGGCTCTGATTCAGAAGGGCTGGAAGGGTGGGGGCAGGGTGCTGAGGCTGTGGCTGGAGGGGTGAGGGCAGAGACAAAGCAAGTTGGGCGGGAATGGGGCAAGTGCTGTGTATCAGCCAGGGCAGCCAAGGGAGATGGAGGTGGGGGTGGCGGGAACTCCAAGAGGCTGGGGAAGGTGAGCATAGAGGCGGGGGCTTCCGAGGAACAGGATTACAGTAGGAAGTTTGAGAATCAGAGATGTAAGTGTTGCCAGTGGCCAAAGGCACATACTGTGTGGGCAAAGGAGCAGTGGAAACTGAACTATGACAAGGGTGCACAGGCGAGGCCGGAGTTGAGAAATCCAAAGCTGACAAATCAGGAGGAGAATCAGACGAGGAGGGAAGCTGAGACTCATGAGGCATATCAATAAGTGTAAAAGAAACAGAAGCCTGAGATGTCGGGCAGGAGAAACTGGTGGAGCCTGGACACGATTGTGATAAGCAGTATTCTGCAACTGACAAGAGCTGGCGTTTATCTGAGTTTCTGTCAGCATCCTCAAAAATGTCCCTAATAAAACCCAAAATGAGAAAATTGTTGGATTAACTGCACCGTCACCTTCACATTTAATTTTTATTTAGTTCACGACCCAACTTGCCACTTATTAGGGTGTATGATAGGACCATCAATCATGAACCAAGGACACTGTTCATCAATAAACACAAAGAAACTTATAAGATCTTTTTTCTTAACCCTAATTCCTCTCTCTCTGAGACTTTGTTTGAGGTCCTTTATGAAGGACACCTCCTTCAACAGTGAATGGCCAATTCTTATGGGATGGAATGAAAATGAAGCTTACCCCAAGGAAAGCAGGTCACAGGCTATGATCCTGTCTCACTCAATCGTGCTTTAAGTCTATAAGTCTATCTGTAACTGTCAAGCCGTACCTTGTGGTTGCTAGGGAGATGAAGCTGCAGAGGACATAACTATCAAGCAGGACTTTGTGGTTGCCAGGGAGATGAAGCTACAGGGGACATTGTGCAGGTGGGGAGAGGTAAGGGTAAGGGTAAGAGGCGAGGTTTCTGGCTTCTGAAAGTACACAACATAAATCTCCTTCCCACTGTCCACCACAGAGACCTCCTTCCCACTGTCCAGCACAGGGAGGTCCTCTCTACCATCCATCAAAGTGATGTCCTTTCCACTGTCCACCACAGGGATGTTCTCCCCACTTTCCACAACAGGGATGTTCTTTCCACTGTCCAACACAGGGACATCCACCCCAGTGTTCACCACAGGAATGTACTAGGCACTGTCCACAACAGGGACGTCCTACTCATGTCTACCACAGGGAGGTCCTCTCAAATCTCCACCATAGGTAGGTCCTCTCCACTGTCCACCACAGGGACATCAAATCAACTGTCCACCACAGAAATATACTACCCACTGTCCACAACAGTGATGTCCTTCCCACTGTACACCACAGAGACGTTCTACCCACTGCCCTCCACAGGGACATCCTACCTACTGTCTACCACAGGGATGTCCTTCCCACTGTCCACCAAAATGATGTTCTTCCTACTGTCCAACAAAGGTACATCTTTCAACTGTCTACCACAGAGACATCCTCCCCACTGTCTATCACAGGGACATCCTCCCCACTGACCGCAACAAGGGAGTCCTTCATACAGTCCACCATAGAGAACTCCTCATTGTTGTCCACCAAAGGGATGTCCTTCCCACTGTCCACCACAGGGATATCCTCCAAATTGTCCACCACAGTGACATCCTTTTCACCGTTCACCACTAAGACATCTTACCCACTTTGCACAACAGGGACATTTTCCTGTGCATCACAGGGATATCCTCACCACTGTGCACGACAGGGATATTCTCCTTTGCACACCAGGGATGTCAGCAACACAATCCACCCAGAGTTATCCTCTGCACACTCTACGACAGGGACATCCTCCCCACTATCCACCAAAGAAACGTCTTTCCCACTCTTCACCACAGGGTTGTCATCCCAAATGTCCAACACAGGAAAGTCCACTTCACTGTCCACCACAGGGATGTCCTTCCCCTTGTCCACCACAGGGATGTCCTCCCAACTGTCCACAACAGGGATGTTCTTTCCACTGTTCCCCACAAGGAGGTCCTTTCCAATATTAACAACAGGGACATCATCCCCAGTGTCCATCACAGGACCATACTACACATTGTCTACCACAGAGACGTACTACCCACTGTCTACAACAAAGAGGTCCTCTCCACGGTCCACCACAGAGACGTCATTTCAACAGTCCACCACAGAAATATTCTCCCCACTGTCCACAACACAGACCTCCTTCCCAATGTCCACCACAGGGAGGTCCTCTCTACTGTCCATCAAAGTGATATCCTTTCCACAATCCAGCACAGGGACATCCTTCCCACTGTCCACAAAAGATGTGTCCTCCCCACTGTCCACCACAGTTAGATCCTCCCAACTGTCAACCACAGGGACGCTTTTTCCATGGTCCACCAAACAGATGCCCTTCCTCCTGTGTCCTACAAGGACATCCTTACCACTGTCCACAACATGGTTGTCCTCAACAATATGCACTACAGGGAAGTCCTCACCGCCGTCCACCACACGAATATCCTCTGCACTGTAAACCACAGGGACATCCTACCCATTGTCCACCACAGGCAGGTCCTCCCCTCTGTCCACCACAGGGACATCCTTCTGTCTGTCCACCACAATGATGTCCTCTCCACTGTCCTCCAAAGGGACATCCTTCCCACTGTCGACCAGAAGGACGTGATTTCAACTTTCCACCGGAGGGAAGACCTCTTCACTGTCCACCCCAGGGATGTCCTTCCCAATGTACACAGGGATGTCCTTCCCACTGTACACCACAGGGACATCCTCCTGTGCACAACAGGGATGTTCTTACCACTGTCCAACCCAGAGATGTCTTCTGCACTCCCCACAACAAGGACATCCTGTTCACTGTCCATCAAAGAGACATTCTCTTGTGCACCACAGGAGCATTGTCCTTACTGTCTACCAGGCTGTCATCCACACTGTCCATCACAGTGACATCCTCTCAACTCTCCAACACAGGGACATCCTCCCAACTGTCCACAACACGGATGTCCTCTCAACTATCAAACACAGCAAAGTCCTTCCCACTGTAAACAACAGGGACATCCTCCCCACTGTGCACCACAGGGACATCCACCTCTGCACAACAGGGATATCCTAACCACTGTCTACCACAGGGATGTCCTCCCCACTGTCTACATCAGGGATGTCCTTCCCATTGTACACCACATGGACATCCTCTAGTTGTCCAAAAAAAGGACTTCCTTCCAACAGTTAACCACAGGGACATCTTCCTAACTGTCCACCACACAAATATGTTCCCCACTATCCACTACAGAAACATCCATCCCACTGTACACAACAGGGATATACTCCCCGCCTTCCTCCAAAAGGATGTTCATCCCAATGTTCACAACAGAAATGTCCTACACATGGTCCACCACAGGGATATCCTCCCAACTCTCCACCACAAGGAGTTCCTCCCCACCATCCACCACAGGGACCTTCTTCCCACTGTCCACCAAACGGAAATCCTTCCTACTATCCACAACACAGACATGTTCCCCACTGTCCACCACATGGACATCCTTCCCACTGTCCACCACAGGGATGTCCTACCCCACAGTCCACCAGAGTGTGGTCCTCCCCACTGTCCACCACAAGGACATCCTCCTGTGCACAAGAGGGATCTCCTCACCATTGTGCACCACAGGGATGTATTTTGCATTGTCCACCACAGGGACATCATTCTTACTGTCCACAAAAGTGAGGTTCTCCCTGCTGTCCTACACAGGGGCATCCTTACCACTGTCCATGACAGGGTCGTCCTCACCACTGTCCACCATGGGTATGTCCTTCCCATTGTTCACTAGAGGGACATCTTCCCCAATGTGCACAAAAGAGACATCCTTTTACTGTCCACCACAGGGATGTCCTTCCCAATGTCCAACACAGAGAGCACCTTGTGCTCTCCAACAACGGGACAGTCTTCCCACTCTCCACCATAGAACGTCCTTTCCACTGTCCACCACAGGTACATCCTCTCCACTGTCCACCAGAAGGGAAAATCCTTCTCACTGTCCACCACATGGAGTTCATCCCTAATGACCACCAGAGGGACATCCTTCCTACTGTTCACCACAAGGAGGTCTTTCACAATGACCACAACAGGGACATCCTTCCCACAGTCCACAACATATATTTCCTTCCAATGTCAACCACAGAGACCTCCTTCTCACTGTCCACCACAGGAAAGTGCTCTATACTGTCCACCACAGGTATGTCCCTTACACTGTCCACCACAGTGATGTCCTCTGCCCTGTCCACAACAGGCATATCATTTCCATGGTCCACCACAGGGACCTCCTTCCCACTCTACACCACAGGGGAGTCCTCTCTACTGTCCACCACAGGGATGTCCTTTCCACTGTTCACCAAAGCGACGTCCTCCACACTGTCCACAACAGGCATGTCCTTCCCACTGTCCAGCAAAGAAAGGTACACCCTGCTGTCCACAACAGGAACATACTTCCCAATGTTCACTAAATGATATCCTCCCCTATGTCCACCAGAGAGACGTCCTCCCCACTGTTCACCACATGGTGTTTTTCCCCACTGTCCACACGAGGGTCATGCTTCCCATGGTCTACCACACAAAAGTCCTTCAAAATGTCCACAACATGGACGTCCTTCCCACAATCCAAAACATAAATGTCCTCCCCACTGTCCAACACATAGACCTACTTCCCACTGTGCACAACAGAAATATCCTCTCTACTCCCCACCAGAGGAATGTCCTTACCACAGTTCACCTAAGTGACATCCTCCCCTCTGTCCACAAGAGGGACATTCTTCTCACAGTTCACTAGAAGAGGTCTTTCCCAATGTCTACAACATAGATATTCTTCCCACAGTTTACAACATAAATGTCGTTCCCACTGTCCACCGCAGGGAAGTCTTCTCTACTGTCCATCTAAGTGATGTTCTTTCCACTGTCCACCACAGGGATGTCCTCTCAATTGTCCACAACAGGCATGTCCTTCCCACTGTCCACCACAGAATAATACACCCTGATGTCCACAACAGGAACGTACTTCCCAATGTCCACTAAATGATGTCCTTTCCTATGTCCACCACAGAGACATCCTTAAACTGTCCACCACATGGTGTCATTCCCTACTGTCCATGAGAAGGACATGATTTCCACTGTTCAGCACTCAGAGGTCCTTCCCAATGTCCACAATATTGACGTCCTTCCCACAGTCCACAACATAAATATCCTCCCCACTGTCCAACACATGGACCTTCTTCCCACTGTTCACCACAGAAAGGTCCTCTCTACTGTCCACCACATGGATGCCCTTACCACTGTCCAAACCAGTGACATCCTCCCCACTGTCCACAACAGTGATGTCCTTCCCACTGTCCACAAATGAAAGGTCTTCCCCACTGACCACCACAGGGATGTCCTTCTCACTGTCCACCTAAGTGATGTCCTCACCTCTGTCCACAAGAGGGAATTCTTCCCAAAGTTCACCACAAGGAGGTCTTTCCTAATGTCCACAACAGAGGCATTCTTCCCACAGTCCACAACATAAAAGTCCTTCCCACTGCCCACCACAGGGACCTCCTTCGCACTGTCCACCACAGTGATGTCCTCCCCAGTGTCCACCACAGGAACGTACTACCCACTGTCCACCAGAGATATGTCCTACCCGCTGTCCACCACTGTTACATCCTTTCCACTTTCCACCATTAGGAAGTCCTCTCCATTGTCCACCACAGAAAAATCCTTTTGACTGTTCACCACAGGGACGTCCTTCCCAATATCCATGACTGGGAGGTCCTCACCACTGTCTACAACAGGGACGTCCTTTCCACTGTCCACCACAGAAACATACTCATCACTGTCTATCACAGGGACATCTTTACCACTATCCAACACAGAGAGGTCCTCCCTGCTGTACACCACAAGGACGTCCTTCACACTGTCCACCACAGGGAGAACCTCACCACTGTCTACAACAGGGATGTCCTTCCCATTGTCCACCACATGGACATCCTTTCACTGTCCACAAAAAGGACTTCCTTTCCACTGTTTACCACAGGGACCTCTGCCTATCTGTCCACCACACAAATATGCTCACAACTGTCCACGAAAGAAACATCCATCCCACTGTACACAACAGGGAATTACTTTCCACAGTCCTTCACAAGGACGTCCATCACAGTGTCCACAGCAGAATGGTCCTACACACTGTCCACCATAGGGAAATCTTCCCAACTGTCCACCCCAAGGAGTTCCTCCCCAACAGTCCACCACAGGATCATTCTTCCCACTCTCCACCACAGGGACATCCTCCTTTGTACTACAAGGACATCTTTACCACTGTCCACAACATGGTTGTCCTCAACAATATGCACTACATGGAAGTTATCACCACAGTCCACCACAAGAATATCCTCTGCACTGTAAACCACAGGGACATCCTACCCACTGTCCACCACAGAGAGGTCCTCCCCTCCGTCTACTACAGGGACAACCTTCTGCCTGTCCACCACATTGTTGTCCTCAACACTGTCCTCCAAAGGGACGTCCTTCCCACAGTCAACCACAAGGATGACATTTCAATGGTCCATCACAGGGAAGTCCTCTTCACTGTCCACTACAGGGATGTCCTTTCCACTGTACACCACAGGGACATCCTCCTGTGCAAAACATTGATGTTTTTACCATTGTCTACCCCAGAGATGTCTTCTGCACTCCACACTACAAGGACATCATTTTCACTATCCACCAAAGAGACATTCACTTGTGCACCAACAGAGCTTTGTTCTTACTGTCCACAAGGCCAACATCCATACTGTCTACTACAGTGAAATCCTCTCAACTCTCCAACACAGGGACATCCTCCTAACTGTCCACAACACGGATGTCCTCCCAACTATCAAACACAGCAAATTCTGCCCACTGAAAACAACAGGGACATCCTCCCCACTGTGCAACACAGGGACATCCTCCTGTGCACAACAGGGATGTCCTAACCACTGTCCACAACAGATATGTCCTCTGCACTCTCCACCGTATGGACATCCTTCCAACTATGCACCACAGGGATATTCTCCAGTGCACCACAGTAATATCCTCCCCATTGTCCATCACAGGGAAATACTCCCCACCGTCCACTACTTGGACTTGCTCCCCACTGTCTACAACAGTGATATCCTTCCCACTATTCAAACTAGAAAAGTCCTCCCCGCTGTCCACCAAGACGACATCCTTAAGACTGTCCACTTCAATGATATCCTCTCCTCAGATCATAACATGGATCTCCTTCCCACTGTCCATCACAAGTAGGTCCTCCCCACTGTCCACCAGAGGCACACCCTTCCCACTGTCCACCACAAAAAGGTCTATCCCAATGTCCACAACAAGGATGTCCTTCCCACTGTCCACAACTTATATGTCCTTTCCACTGTCCACCACAGGGACCTCCTTCCCACTGTCCACCACAGGGTAGTCCTCTCTACTGTCCACCCCAAGGATGTCTTTTCCACTGTCTACCAGATTGATGTCCTCGCCACTGTTTACAACAAACATGTATATACCACTGTTCACCACAGAAACGTTCTCTCCACTGTCCACCACAAGGACGTCCTCCCAACTGTAAATCACAGGGACGTCCATTCAACTGTTCACCATAGAGATGTCCTTCCCAATATCCACCACAGGGACATCCTCCTGTATACAACAAGGACATCCTTACCACTGTACATAACATGGTTGTCCTCTCCAATGTCCACTACAGGGACATCCTCACCACTGTCCACAACATGAATATCCTCCACACTGTAAACCACAGGGACATCCTACACATTGTCCACCACAGGGAGGTCCTCCCCACTGTCCACAACAGGAACATTCTTATGCCTGTCCACCACAGTGATGTTCTTCCCACTGTACATCTCAGGGACATCCTCCTGTGAACAACAGGGATGTTCTTACCACTGTACTCCCCAGAGATGTCCTCTGAACTTGCCACTACAAGGACACCCTTCTCACTGTCCCCCAAAGAGATATTCTCTTGTGCACCACAGGAACTTTGTTCTTACTGCAAGTTCTTACTACAGTCTACAAGGCTGTCTGCTGCGCTGTCCAACACACTCCTCATCATTGTCCATCACTGGACATCTTTTTCACTGTCAACAAAAAAGAGGTCCTCCCAGCTGTCCACCTCAGTGACGTCCTTCCAACTGTCCACAACAGTAAAGTCCTCCCCACTGTCCAAAACAGGGATGTCCTCCCCACTGTCCACCATATGGACGTCCTACCCACTAGCCATCACAGGGAGGTCCTTCCTACTGTCAACAATAGAGAGGTCCTCCCAGCTGTCCAAAACAGGAACATCCTTCTCACTGTTCACCACAAGGACTTCCTTCACACTGTGCACCACAGGGCATCCTACTGTGCACAACAGTGATGTCCTCAACCTTGTGCACCACAGGAACGTCTGCCTTTGCACACCAGGAATGTCCTCACCACAGTTTACCCCAGAGATATCCTCTGCACACTCCAAGGCAGAAACATCATATCCAATGTCCACCAAAATACGTTCTCCTTTGCACCAGAGAAACTTCCTCAACACTCTCCACCAAAGGACGTCCTCCCCATTGTCCACCAAACAAACGTATTCCCCAAAGTCCACTAACGAGAAGTCCTTTCCACTGTCCACAACAGGGACGTCCTTCCCACTGTCAACCACAGAGAGTTCCTCCCAGCTCTCCACCACAGGGATGTCCTTCTCACTGTTCACTACAAGGACATCCTCCCGACTGTGCATAACAAGGACATCCTCCCATGCACAACAGGGATGTCCTCACCCTTGTGCCCCACAGGAACATCTTCCTGTGTACACCATGGATGTCCTCACCACTGTCTACCCCAGAGATGTTCTCTGCACAATCCACGACATGGACATCATTCCCAATGTCTACTAAAGAGACATTCTCCTTTGCCCCAGAGAAACATCATGACCACTGTCCACCACAAGACATCCTGACCACTGTCCACCACAGGGACGTACTCCCCACTGTCCACCTAAGGGAAGTTCTCTCCACTGTTTACAGCAGGGACATCCTTCCAACTATCCACCACAGGGGGTCCTTCTCACTGTCCACCAGAAAGACATTCTTCCAACTGTCTACCACAGGGACTTATTCCCCAGTGTCAACCAAAGGGACATCCTCACCATTTTCCACCACAGGGATGTTTTCCACCTGGTCCAACACAGGGGTGTCCTGAACAAGGTCCACTACAGGGACATCCTTCCTACTGTCCACCACAGGGAGGTCCTCCCCACTGTCCACAACATGGATGTCCTTCCCATTTTAAAACAAAGAAATGTACTTCCCACTGTCCACCATAGGGACATCTTTCCATCTGTCGACTACATTGACATCCACCCCATAGTCCACCACAGGGAAGTCCTCGCAACCATCCTCCACAGGAAGGTCCTCCCCATAGTCCACCACACGGATGTCCTCTACAGTGTAATCCACAGGCATGTCCTCCTCAGTGTGCACTACAGTGAAGTACTCACCACTCTATACTACAGGATGTCCTTCCCATTGACCACCTCAGTGACTACCTCCCCACTTTCCATCACAGGGATATCCTACCCACTGTCCACCACAAGGGCATCCAGAAAGAGGAGAGAACAGAAGGGCATCCAGAGAGAGCAGAGTGAAGAAGGACATCCAGAGAGAGGAGAGGACAAAATGGATCCAGAAAGAGGAGAGAACAGAAAGCCATCAAGAGAGAAGAAGACAGAAAGGCATCCTTGGAGAGGAGAGTTCAGAAGGGCATCCAGAGAGAAGAGAGAACAGAAGGGTATCTAGAGAGAGGAGAAGACAGAAGGGCATGGGGAGAGAGGAGAGAACAGAAGGGCATCCAGAGAGAGGAGAAAACAGAAGGGCATCCAGAGAGAGGAGAGAACAGAAGGGCATCCAGAGAGAGGAGAGAGCTGAAGGGCATCTGGAGAGAGGAGACAACAGAAGGGCATCCGGATAGAGGAGAGAACAGAAGGGCATCCAGAGAGAGAAGAGGGCAGAAGGGCATCCACAGAAAAGAGTAAAGAAGGCCATACAGAAAGAGGAGAAGACAGAAGGGCATCTACATAGAGGAGAGAACAGAAGGGCATCTAGATAGAGGAAAGAACAGAAGGGTATCTAGAGAGAGGAGAGGACAGAAGGGCATCCAGAGAGCAGAGAAGACAGAAGGGCTTCCAAAGAGAGGAGAGAACAGAAGGGCATCCAGAAACAGGAGAAAAGATAAGGAATCTAGGTGGAGAAGAGGACAGGTGGGCATCCTGAGAGAGGAGAGGACAGAAGGGCATCCAGGGAGAGAAGAGAACAGTAGGTCATCCAGAGAGAGGAGAATACAGAAGGGAATCCAGAGAGAGGAGAGAACAGTAGGGCATCCAGAGAGAGAAGAGGACACAAGGGCATCCATAGAGAGGAGAGAACAGAACGGCATCCAGAAAGAGGATAGAATAGAAGGGTATCCAGAGAGAGGAGACGACAAAAGGGCATCCAGAGAGAGGAGAGAACAGAAGGGCAACCAGAGAAAGGAGAAGACAGAAGGGCATCCATAGAGAGGAGAGGACAGAATGACATCCCCTGAGAAGAGAGAACAGAAGCACATCCGCAGAGATGAGAGTACAGGAGAGAATCCAGAAAGAGGAGAGAACAGAAGCCCATCCAGAGAGAGCAGAAGAGTGAAGGACATCCAGAGAGAGAAGAGGATTGAAGAGCATCGGGAGAGACAAGAGAACAGAAGGGAATAGGGAGACAGGGGAAGACAGAAGGCCATTTAAGGGGATCAGAGAACAGAAGGGTATCCCGAAATAGGAGAAGACAGAAGGGCATCAAGAGATAGTAGACAGAAGGGCATCCAGAGAGAGGAGAGGACAGAATTTCCTCCACAGAGAAGAGAGAGCAGTATGGCATCCAGAGAGAGGAGAGGAAAAAAGGGCATCCACATAAAATAGTACAGAAGGCCATAGATAGAGAGAGGAGAAGACAGAAGGGCATCTAGATAGAGGAGAGAACAGAAGGGCATCAAGAGAGAGAAGAGAACAGAAGGAAATCCAGAGAATGAGAAGACAGAAGCGAATCCAGAGAGAGGAGAGAACAGAAGGGCATTCGGAGAGAGGAGAGAACAGTAGGGCATCCAGAAATAGGAGAAGACAGAAAGGCATCGGGAGATAGGAGTAGACAGAAGGGCATCCAGAGAGAGGAGAAGCAAAATAGGGAATCCAGAGAGAGGAGAGAACAGAAGTGAACCAGAGAGAGGAGAAGACAGAAGGGCATCCAGAGAGAGGAGAGGATAGAATGGCATCAAGAGAGAGGAGAAGACAGAAGGGAATCCAGAGAGAGGAGGGAACAGAAGGGCATCCAGAGAGAGGAGAGAACAGAAGGGCATCTAGAGAGAGGAAAAGACAGAAGTGCATCCAGAGAGAGGAGAAGACAGAAGTGCATCCAGAGAGAGGAGAGAACAGAAGGGCATCCAGAGAGAGGAGAAGACAGAAGGGATGTTTCTGTTTTGAACTATGGAAAAGCACACCCCTGTGGTGTGCATTGGTGAGACGCCCTCGTTGTGGACAGTGGGAAATCATCTCTGTGGTGGACAGTCCAGTGGACGTCTTGTGGTTGACAGGAAAAAGTTGTCCCTGTGGTGAAGAGTGCTGAGCACAACACTCTGTTGGACATTGGTGAGAACATCCCTGTGGTGAACATTGGGCATGATGTCCCTGTGGCTGAACAAGTGTAGGACATTCCCATGGTGGACAGTGGGGTGGTGGTTTCTGTGCTGGACAGTGGGAAGGATGTCCTTGTGCTGGACAGTGAGGAGAACGTCCCTGTGGTGGACAGTGGAAATGTCCTCACTGTGGTGGACAGTAGAGAGGACCTCCCTGTGATAGACAGTAAGAAGGATATCCCTGTTCTGGAAAGTGAGAAAGACATTTATGTTGTGGATTTTAAAAAGGATGTCACTTTTATGGACTATAGGAAGGACTTCCTTGTGGTGCACAGTGGGAAGGATATCCCTCTGGTGGACAGTTGGGAGGACGTCCCTGTGGTGGACAGCTGGGAGGAACTCTCTGTGGTGGACAGTGGGAAGGACATCTCTGTGGTGGACAGTGAAGAGGAGCACGCTGTGTTGGATAGTTGGGATCCCTGTGCTGGACAGTGATGAGAACATCCTTGTGCTGGACAGAGAGGAGAAGATAGAAGGGAATCCAGAGGGAGGGGAGAACAGAAGGGCATCAAGATAGAGGAGAGAGCAGAAGGGCATCCAGATAGAGAAGAGGTCACAAGGGCATCCAGATAGAGGAGAGAACAGAAGGGCATCCAGAAAGAGGATAGAACAGAAGGGCATCAAGAGAGAGGCGAAGACAGAAGGGAAACCAGAGACAGGAGAGAACAGAAGGGCATCCAGTGAGAGGAGAGAGGAGAAGGGCATCCAGAGAGAGAAGAAGACACAAGGGCATCCAGAAAGAGGAGAGAACAAAATGGCATCAAGAGAGAGGAGAGGACATAAGGACATCCGGAGAGAAGAGAGAACAGAAGCACATTCAGAGAGATGATAGAACATTAGAGAATCCAGACATAGGAGAGAACAGAAGCCCATCCAGTGAGAGAAGAAGACTGAAGGACATCCAGAGAGAAAAGATGACTGAAGGGGATCTGGAGAGAGAAGACAGAAGGGAATCCTAAAAAAGGAGAGAACATAAGAGCATCCAGAGAGAATAGAGGACAGAAGGGCATGTAAAGAGAGCAGAGAACAGAAGGGTATCCAGAAAGAGGAAAGACAGAAGGGCATCAGGAGATAGGAGAAGACAGAAGGTCTTCCAGAGAGAGTAGAGGACACAAGGGAATACAGAGTGAAGAGAACAGAAGGGCATCTAGAGAGAGGATAGAACAGATGGGTATGCAGAGAGAGGAGAGGAAAAAGGGCATTCAGAGAGAGGAGAGAACAGAAGGTCAACCATAGAAAGGAGAATACAGAAGGGCATCTAGATAGAGGAGAGGACAGAAGGACATCCAGAGAGAAAAGAGAACATAAGCACATCCAGAGAGATGAGAGAACAGGAGAGAATCCAGAAAGAGGAGAGAACAGAAGCCCATCCAGAGAGAACAGATGCCCTTCTGTCTTCTCCTCTTTCTCTATGGGGTTCTGTACTATTTTATGTGGATGCCAATTTTGCTCTCCTCTCTCTGGATTCCCTTCTGCCATTCTGTCTTCTCCTATCTCCCAAGATACATCCAGAGAGAGAAGAGGACTGAAGGGCATCCCAGGAAAGGAGTACACAGAAGGGCATCTAGAGAGAGGAGAAGACAGAAGGGTATCCAGAGTGAGTAGAAAATTGTCAGGAATCCAGAGAGAGGAGAAGACAGAAGGGCATCAGAAGAGACAAGGAAACAAGAGAATAAGGAGAGAGGAGAAGACAGAAGGGCATTAAGGGAGAGCAGAGAACAGAAGGGCATCCAGAAAGAGGAGATGACCAAAGGGCTTTGGGAGATAGGAGAAGACAGAATGGCATCCAGAGAGAGGAGAGGACACAATTTCTTCCACAGAGAAGAGAGAGCAGAAGGGAATCCAGAGAGAGGAGAGGAAAATTGGCATCCACATAAAATAGTACAGAACCCCATATAGAGGAGAAGACAGAAGGGCATCTAGATAGAGGAGAGAATAGAAGGGCATCCAGAAAGGGGAGAGAACAGAAGGGCATCCAGAGAGAGAAAACAGAAGGGCATACAGAGAGTGGAGATGATATAACAGCATCCAGAGAGAGGAGAAGACAGAAGGGAATCCAGAGAGAGGAGAGAACAGAAGGGCATCCAGAGAAATGAGAGGACAGAAGGGCATCTAGAGAGAGCAGAGAACAGAGGGCATCCTGGAAGCGGAGAAGACTGAAGGGCATCGTGAGATAGGACAAGACAGAATGGCATCCAGAGAGAGGAGAGGACAGAATTTTCTCCAGTGAGAAGACAGTGCAGAATGGCATCTAGAGAGAGGAGAATAAAGAAGCGCGTCCAAATAAAATAGTACAGAAGGCCATACAGAGAGAGGAGAAGACAGAAGGGCATCTAGATAGAGGGGAGAACAGAAGGGCATCCAGAAATAGGAGAGAACAAAAGGGAATCAAGAGAAGGAAAAGACAGAAGCGAATCCAGAGAGAGGAGAGAACAGAAGGGTATTCGGAGAGAGGAGAGAACAGAAGGGAATCCAGAGAGAGGAGTGAACAAAAGGGCATCCAGAGAGAGGAGAGAGAAGAAGGGCTTCTAGTGAGAGGAGAGAGCCAGAAGGGCTTCCAGAGAGAGGAGAAGACAGAAGGGCATCTGGGGAGCAGAGAGAGCAGAAGGGTATCCAGGGAAAGGAGAAGACAGAAGGGAAGCCGGGGAGACGAGAGAACAGAAGGGCATAAGGAGTGAGGAGAATACAGAAGGGCATACAGAGAGAGAAGACAGAAGGGAATCCACAGAGAGGAGAGAACCGAAGGGCATCAAGAGAAAGGAGAAGACACAAGGGCATCCAGAGAGAGGAGAGAACAAAAGGACATCAACAGTGACGAGAGAACAGAAGGGCATCCATAGAGAGGAGAGGACAAAAGGTAATCCAGAGAGAGGATAGAACAGAATGTCATGCAGAGAAAGAAGACAGAAGGGCATTCAGAGAGACGATAGTACATAAGAACATCCCGAAAGAAGAGAGAACAGAAGCCCATTCAGATAGATGATAGAACATTAGATAATTCAGAAAGAGGAGAGAAAAGAAACCCATCAAGAGAAAGCAGAAGACTGAAGGACATGCAGAGACAGAAGAGGACTGAAGGGCATCTGGTGAGAGAAAACAGAATGGCATCCAGAGAGAGGAGAGGACAGAATGTCATCAGTGAGAGGAGAGAACAGAAAGGCATCCAGAGAGAATAGAGGACAGAAGGGCATCTAGAGAGTGGAGAGTGAAGAAGGGCATCCAGAGAGAGAAGAGGAAAGAAGGGCATCCGGAGAGAAGAGAGAATAGAAGGGCTTCCAGAGAGAGGAGAAGACAGCAGGGCTTCCAGCGAGAGGAAAGGACACAAGAACATCCAGAGAGATGAGAGAACACTAGATCTTACATATAGAGGAGAGATGCACTTCTGTTCTCTCCTCTCTCTGGATTCCCAATTTTTCTTCTCCTCTCTCTTGATGCCCTTCTATCATCTCCTCTCTCTGGATGACCTTCTGTCTTCTCATCTCTACTGATGCCCTTCTGTTCTCTCCTCTCTCTGAATGCCCTTCTGTTCTCTCCTCTCTCTAGATTCGCTTCTGTCTTCTCCTTCTCTGGATGTCCTTCTGTTGTGTCCTTTTTCTGGATGCCCTTCTGTTCTCTCCTCTATCTACATGCCCTTCTGTCTTCTCCTCTGTCTGTATGGCCTTCTGCACTATTTTATGTGGATGCCTTTTTTTCTCTCCTCTCTCTGGATGCCCTTATGCTCTCTCTTCTCTCTGGAGGAAATGTTGTCCTCTCCTCTCTCTCGATTCCCTTCTGTCTTCTCCTCTCTCTGGATTCCCGGTGATTTTCTACTCACTCTGGATACCCTTTTTTCTTCTCCTCTCTCTACAAGCCCTTCTGTGTTCTCCTCTCTCCGGATGCCCTTCAATCCTCTTCTCCCTCTGGATGTCCTTCACTCTTCTGCTCTCTCTGGATGGGCTTCTGCTCTCTCCTCTTTCAGGATTCTCTCCTGTTCTCTCATCTCTCCAGCTGCGGTTCTGTTCTCTCTTCTCCCATGATGTCCTTCTGTCCTCTCCTCTCTCTGGATGCCCTTCTGTCTTCTCCTTTCTATGGTTGCCCTTCTGTTCTCTCCTCTCTCTCTGGATGCCATTTTGTCCTCTCCTCTGTCTGGATACCCTTCTGTTCTATACTCTCTCTGGATGCCCTTCTGTTCTCTACTCTCTCTGGATGCCCTTGCATCCTCTTCTCTCTCTCTCTCTGGATGCCCTACTGTTCTCTCCTCTCTCTGGATTCCCTTCTGTCTTCTCCTCTCTCTGGATGACCTTCTATTCTCTTTTCTCCCTGGATTCCCTTCTGGCCTCTCCTCTCTCAGGATGCCCATCTGTCCTCTTCTCCATCTAGATTCCTTCTCTCTTCTCTTTCTTGATGCCCCTCTGTTCTCTCCTCACTCTGGAAGCCCTACTGTCTTCTCCGCTCTCTGAATGCTCTTTTGTTCTCTCCTCTCTAGATACCCTTCTGTTCTCTCCTTAATCTACATGCTCTTCTGTCTTCTCCTCTCTCTGTGTGGCCTTCTTTACTCTGTTCTGTGGATGCCCTTCTGTCCTCTCCTCTCTCTGGATGCCCTCATTTTCTATCTTCTCTCTGGAAGCCATTCTGTCCTCTCCTCTATCTGGATGCCCTTCTGTCTGCTCCTATCTCCTGATGCCCTTCTGTCTTCTTCTCTTTCTAGATACCCTTCTGTTCTTTGCTCTCTCTACATGCCCTTCTGTCCTCTATTCTCTCTGGATGCCCTTATGTTATCTCCTTTTTCTGTATTACCTAATGTTCAATCATCTCTCTGAATGTGCTTCTGTTCTCTCTTTTCTCGGGATGTCCTTATGTTCTGTTCTCTCCTCTCTCTGGATGCCCGTCTATCTTCTCTCTCCAGAGGCCCTTCAGTCTTCTCTATCTGGATGTCCTTCAGTCTTCTGCTCTCACTGAATGGGCGTCTGTTCTCTCCTATTTCTGGATTCTCTAATGTTCTCTCTTCTCTCTGAATGTGCTTCTGTTCTCTCCTCTCTCGGAATGCCCTACTGTCTTCTCCTTTCTCTGGATGCCCTTGTGTTCTCTCCTCTCTCTTGATGCTCTTCTCTTCTCTCCTCTCTCTGGATTCCCTACAGCTGTCCTCTCTTTTGATGCCCTTCTGTTCTCTCTTCTTTCTTGATGCCCTTCTGTTCTCTCCTCTCTCTGGATGCCCTTCTGTCTTCTCGCTCCGGATGCCCTTCAGCTCTTTCCTCTCTCTGTATGCCCTTCTGTTCTCTCCTCTCTCCGCATGCCCTTCTGTCTTCTCTTCTCTCTATGCCCTTCTGTCCTCTCCTCTCTCTGGATGCCCTTCTGTCTTCTTTTCTCTCTGAATGCCCTTTGTTCTCTCCTCTCTTGGGTTGCCCTTCTTTCTTCCCTCTCCTCTATCTGGATGCCCTTCTGTCTTCTCCTCCCTTTGGATGTCCTACTGTCCTCTCTTCTCTCTGGATGCCCTTCTGTCTTCTCCTCTCTCCCTATGCCCTTCTGTTTCTTCATCACTCCAGCTCCCCTTCTGTCTTCTCTTACTGGATGCCGTTCTGTTCTCTCCTCTCTCTGGATGCCCTTCTATTCTCTCATCTCTCTTTCTTCCCTTCTGTCTTCTCCTCATCCTGGATGCTGTTCTGTTCTCTCTTCTCTCCAGATGCCCTACTGTCGTTTTCTCTTTCTGAATGCCCTTCTGCTCTCTCATCTCTCTGGATGCCCTTATGTTCTTACCTGTCTCTGGGTGTTCTTCTGTCTTCTCTGCTCTCTGGATACTGTTCTATTCTCTACTCTCCCTGAATGCCATTCGGATTTCTCTGCTCTCTGAATGCCCTTCTGTTCTCCCCTCTCTGTGGATGTGTTTCTGTCTTCTCCTCTCTCTGGATGCCCTTCTGTTCTCTCCGCTCTCTGGATGCCCTTCTGTCCTCTCCTCTCCATGGGTGCCTTTCTGTCTTCTCCTCTCTCTTGATGGCTTTCTGTTCTCTCCTCTCTCTGGATCCATTATGTCTTCTCCTCTCTCTGGATGCCCTTCTTCACTCTCCTCTCTCTGGATGCCCTTCTATTCTCTCTTCTCCCTGGATGTCTTTCTGTCCTCTTTTCTCTCTGGATTCCCCTCTGTTCTCTCGTCTGTCTGGATGTTCTTCTGTGCTCTACTCTCCCTGGATGACCTTTTGTCCTTTCCTCTCTCTGGATACACTTCTGTCTTTTCCTCTCAACCTATGCCCTTCTGTTCTTTCATCTCTCCCGATGCCCTTCTGTCTTTTTCTCTCTCTGGATGCCCCACAATTTTCATCTCACTCTGGATATCCTTCTGTCTTCCCTTCTCTCTAGATGCCCTTCTGTTCTCTCCTCTTACTGGATGCCATTCTGTACTCTCCTCTCTCTGAATGCCCTTCTCTAATCTCTCTCCAAATGCCCTTCAGTCCTCTTCTCTCTCTGGATGTCCCTCAGTCTTCTGCTCTCTCTGGATGGGCTTCTGTTCTATTCTCTTTCTGGATTCTCTAATGTTCTATCATCTCTCTGAATGTGCTTTTGTTCTCTCCTCTCTCTGGATTCCCTGTTTGTCTTCTCCTCTCACTGGATGCCCTTCTCTTCTATCCTCTCTCTAGATGCCCTTCTGTCGTCTATTCTCTCTTGATGCCTCTCTGTTCTCTCGTCTCTCTGGATGCCCTTCTATGCTCTACTCTCCCTGGATGCCCTTCTGTCCTCTCCTCTCTCTGGATGCCCTTCTGTCTTTTCCTTTCTCTCTATGCCCTTCTGTTCTTTCATCTTTCCCGATGCCCTTCTGTCTTTTCCTCTCTCTGGATTCCCCACAATTTTCACCTCACTCTGGATATCCTTCTGTCTTCCCTTCTGTCTTCCCTTCTGTCTAGATGCCCTTCTGTTCTCTCCTCTCACTGTATGCCATTCTGTACTCTCCTCTCTCTGGATGCCCTTCTGTCCTGTCTCTCCAGATGCCCTTCAGTCCTCTTCCCTCTCTGGATGTCCCTCAGTCATCTGTCTCTCTGGATTTGCTTCTTTCTATCCTTTCTGGATTCTCTAATGTTCTATCATCTCTCTGAATGTGCTTCTGTTCTCTCTTCTCTTGGGATGTGCTTATGTCCTCTCCTCTCTCTGAAAGCCCTTCTGTTTCTCCTTTCTCTGGATGCCATTCTGTTCAATCCTCTCTCTGGATGCCCTTTTGTCCTCTCCTCTCTATAGATACCCTTCTGTTCTCTATTCTTTCTGGATGCCCTTCTGTTCTCTCTCTCGGTATGCCCTTCTCTCTTCTCCTGTCTCTAGATGCCCTTTTGTTCTCTCCTGTCTCCGGATGCCCTTCTGACTTCTCCTGTCTATGGATGCCCTTCTGTCTTCTCCTCTCTCTGGATAGTCCTTCTGTCTTCTCCTCTCTCTGGATGCCCTACGTTCTCTCCTCTCTCGGGATTCCATTCTTCCCTCTCCTCTCTCTGGATGTCCTTCTGTCTTCTCCTCCCTCTTGATGCCCTTCTGTCCTCTCCTCTCTCTGGATGCCCTTCTGTCTTCTTCTCTCTCCCTATGCCCTTCTGTTCACTCGGCTCTCTGGCTTCGCTTCTGTCTTCTCCTCTCTCTGGATGCTGTTCTGGTCTCTCCTCTCTCTGGATGCCCTTCTGTCTTCTCCTCTCTCTGGATGCCCTTCTCCTCTCTCCTCTCTCTGGATGCCCTTCTGTTCTCTCCTCTCTCCATATACCCTACTGTCTTCTTCTATCTCTGGATGCCCTTCTGCTCTCTCTACTCTCTGTATGACCTTCTGTTCTCTCCTCTCTCTGGATGCCCTACTGTCTTCTTGTCTCTATGGATGCCCTTCTGCTCACTCCTTTCCCTGAATGACTTTATGTTCTCCACTCTCTGTGGATGTGTTTCTTTCTTCTCCTCTCTCTAAATGCCCTTCTGTACTCTCTTCTCTCTGGATGTTCTTCTGTCCTCTCCTCTCCATGGATGCCTTTCTGTCTTCTCCTCTCTCTTGATGGCTTTCAATTCTCTCCTCTCTCTGTATCCATTCTGTCCTTTCCTCTCTCTGGATGTCCCTTTTCACTCTGCTCTCTCTGGATGCCCTTCTATTCTCTCATCTTTCTGGATGCCCTTGTATCCTCCTCTCTGTCTGTATGCCCTTCGTCTATCTCCTCTCACTTAATGCCCTCTGTTCTCTCCTCTCTCTGGATTTTCTTCTATCTTCAACTCTCTCTTGATGCCCTTCTGTTTTCTCTTCTATCTGGATGCCCTTCTGTTTTCTCCTCTCTCTGGATTCCCTTCTCTCTTCTCCTCGTTCTGGATGCCCTTCTGTTCTCTCTTCATTCCGCATGCCCTTCTGTTTTCTCCTCTCTATGGATGCCCTTCTGTCCTCTCCTCTCTCTGGATGCCCTTCTGTCTTCTCCTCCCTTTGGATGCTCTTTGTTCTCTCCTCCCTCTGGATGCCCTTCTGTATTCTCCTCTCTCCTTATGCCCTTCTGTTCTCTAGTTTATCTGGCTTCCGTTCTGTCTTCTCCTCTCTCTGGATGCCGTTCTGTTCTCTCCTCTCTTTGGATGTCCTACTGTCTTATCCTCTCTCTGGATTCCCTCTGTCCTCTCCTCAGTCTGGATTCCCTTCTGTCCTCTCCTCTCTCTTGTTGACCTTCTGTTCTCTTCTCACTATATATGATCTCCTTTACCCTCATCTCTCTGGATGCCCTTCTGTTTTCTCCTCTCTCAGGATGCCCTTCTTTCTTCTCCTCTCTCTAGATGCCCTTTTGATCTCTTGTCTCTTTGGATGCCCTTCAGTCTTCTCCTTTCTGTGGATGCCCTTCCCTTCTCTCATCTCTCTGGAGGCCCTTATTTACTCTCTTTTCTCTGGATGCCCTTCTGTCATATCCTCTCTTGGGATGCCCTTATGACTTCTCTTGTCTCCGGATGTCCTCTGTCCTATCCTCTCTCTGGATGCCCTTCTGTTCTCTTGTCTCTCAGGATGCCCTTCTGTTCTCTCCTATCTCCGGATGTCCTTCTGTGGTGTCCTCTCTCTGGATGCCATTCTATTCACTCCTCACTCTGGATTCCCTTTTGCCCTCTCATATCTCTGTTTGCACTTCTGTTCTCTCCTCTCTCTGGATGCCCTCTGTCTTCTCCCTTCTATGGATGCCCTTCTGTTCTCTTCTCTCTGGATGATCTTCTGTTTTCTCCACTCTTTAGATGCCCATGTGTTCTATCCTCTTCTGGATGTTTTTTTTTGTCTTCTCCTCTCTCTGTATGCCCTTCAGTTCTTTCCTCTCACTGGATGCCCTTCTGCCCTATCCTCTCTCTGGATGCCCTTCTGTTCTCTCCTCTGACTGCCTGACCTTCTTTCTGCTCCTCTCTCTGTATGCTCTTCTGTTCCCTTCTCTGTCTGGATGACCTTCTGTCCTCTCCTTTCTCTAGATGCCCTTCTGTCTTCTCTCTGTGGATGCCTGTCTGTTCTCCCCTCTATCAGGATGACCTTCTTCTTGCTCCTCTCTCTTGATGCGCTTCTGTTCTCTCCTCTCTCTGGAAGATTTTCTGTTCTCTCCAGTCTCAGGATGCCCTTCTGTCCTCCCTCTCTCCAGATCCCCTTATGTTCTCTCCTCTCTCCAGATATCCTTCAGTCTTCTCCTCTCTCCATATGCCCTTCTGTCTTTTCATCTCTCTGGATGACCTTCTGTTCCCTCCTCTATCCGCATGCCCTTCTGTCTTATCCTTTCTCTGGATGCCCTCCTGTTTTTTTCTCCAGCATGATGCCCTTCTGTCCTCTCCTCTCTCTGGATGCCCTTCTGTTCTCTCCTCTCTCTGGATGCCCATCTTTCCTCTTCTCTTTGAATGCCCTTCTGTAATCTCCTCTCTTGGGATGCCTTCTGTCTTCTCCTTTCTCTGGATGCACTTATGTTCTCTCCTCTCTCTAGATGCCCTTCTCTCTTCTCCTCTCACTGGATGCCCTTCTGTTTTTACCTCTCTATGAATGGCCTTCTGTCTTCTCCTCTCTCTACATTCCCTTCTGTTCTCTCAGCTCTCTAGATTCCCTTTATTCCTCTCATCTCTCTGGATACCACTCTGTTCTCTTCTCTCTATGAATGCTCTTCTGTTCTCTCATCTCTCAAGATTCTCTTCTGTCCTCTCATACCTCAGGATGCCGTTCTGTTTTCTTCTCTCTCTAGATGATCTTCTGATCGCTCATTTCTTTGGATGCCCTTCTGTTTACTACTCTCTCTGGAAGATTTTCTGTTCTCTCATCTCTCTGTATGCCCTTGTGTCCTCTCCTCTCTCTGGATGCTCTTCTGTTCTCTCATCTCTCTGGATGCCCTTGTGTCCCATCCTCTCCTGGGATACTCTTCTGTATTCTCCTTTCTCTGGATGCCCTCTTGTCCTCTAATCTCTCTGGATGCCTTTGTGTTCTCTCCTCACTCCAGATGCCCTTCTGTCTCCTCTCTCTGCATGTCCTGTTTTCCCCTCTATATGGATGCTCTTCTGTGTTCTCCTCTCTGTACATGCCTTTTTGTTCTCTCCTCTCTCTAGATTCACTTCTGTCCTCTCTTCTCTCTGGAAGCCCTTCTGTTCTCTCCTTTCTCTGGATGCCCTTCTGTCTTTTTGTCTCTCTTGATGACCGTCTGTTGTCTCCTCTCTCTGGATGACATTCTGTTCTCTCCTCTATCCAGAAGGCTTCTGTCTTCTCCTCTCTCTGGATGGCCTTCTGTTCTTTCCTCTCTCTTGATGCCCTTTTGTCCTCTCCTCTCTCTTGATGCCATTCTGTCTTGCCCTTTTTCTGGATACCCTTCTGATCTCTCCACTCTCTGGATGCCCTTCTGTACAGTTATCTCTCTGGATGTCCTTCTGTTTTCTTTTTTCTCTGAATACCCTTCTGTTTTCACCTATCTATGGATGCCCTTATTTCTTCTCCTCCCTCTACATGCCTTTCGGTCTCTCACATCTTTCTGGATGCCCTTTTGTCTTCTCCTCTATCTGGATGCCCTTCTGTCCTCTTCTCTCTCTGGAAGCCCTTCTGTCTTTTCGTCACTATGGATGACCATCTGTTGTTTCCTCTCTCTGGATGACCTTCTGTTTGTGCATCTCTGTGGATGTTTTTTTGTTCTCTCCTCTCTCTGGAAGATCTTCGGTTCTCTCATATCTCTGGATGCCCTTGTGTCCTCTCCTCTCTCTGGATGCTCTTCTGTTCTCTCATCTCTCTGGATTCCCTTCTGTTCCCTCCTCTCTTGGATGCACTTCTGTCCTCTTATCTCTCTGGATTCCCTTCCAGCCTCTAATATCTCTCTTTGCCTTTCTGTACTCTTCTCTCTATGGAGGCGCTCCTGTACTCTCATCGCTCTGGATGCCCTTCTGTTCTCTCCTCTCTCTGGATGCCCTCATGTTCTCTCTTCTCTCTGGATGCCTTTTTTTTCTCCTCTCTCTGTCCTCTCCTATCTTTGAATGCCCTTCTGTCTTCTAATCTATATGGATGTTCTTCTGTCCTCTCCTCTCTCTGGATGCTCTTCTGTTTTCTACACTCTCTGGATGCCCTTCTGTTATCTCTTCTCTCCGGATTTTCTTCTGTCCTCTACTCTCTTTTTATGCCCTTCTGTCTTCTTTTTTCCTTTGGATGCCCTTCTCTTCTCTTCTCTCTCTGGACGCCCTTTTCTCCTATCCTCTCTACGGATACCCACTCTGTTCTCTCCTCTCTCTGTATGCCTTTCTGTTCTCTCCTCTATCTGGATGCCCTTGTGTCCTCTTCCCTCTCTGGATACCCTTCTGTCCTCTCTTCCCTCTGGATGCCCTTCTGTCCTCTCCTCTCTAGGATGCCCTTCTGTCCTCTTCTCTCTCTGGATTCCCTTCTCTCCTCTTATCTTTCTGGCTGCCTTTCTGTTCTCTTCTCTCTATGGAGGCTCTCCTGACCTCTCATCGCTCTGGATGCCCTTCTGTTTTCTCCTCTCTCTGGATGACCTTCTGTCTTCTCTCTGAATGCCCTTCTGTCCTCTCCTATCTTTGAATGGCCTTCTGTCTTCTAATCTCTCTGGATGCTCTTCTGTTATCTCCATTCTCTGGATCCCCTTCTGTTCTCTCCTCTTGCTGGATGGCCTTCTTTCCTCTTCTCTCTCTGGATTGTCTTTTTTTCCTCTAATATCTCTGGATGCCCTTCTGTCTTCTCTTCTACCTGGATGCCCTTCTGTCCTCTCCTCTCTCTGGATGCCCTTCTGTCTTCTTCTCTCTCCCTATGCCCTTCTGTTCACTCGACTCTCTGGCTTCGCTTCTGTCTTCTCCTCTCTCTGGATGCTGTTCTGGTCTCTCCTCTCTCTGGATGCCCTTCTGTCTTCTCCTCTCTCTGGATGCCCTTCTCTCTGCCTCTCGTGCTTTCTCTCCCACGGATGCAAGGTTCAGGGGGGCATGTTAGATCTGGTGCCGAGAACCAGGCACGTGGAAATTCCAGGCACGCGAAACCCATGCTCGCAAAACCCACGCGTGGTATCTCCAGGCGGCAGAAATTTCTATGCGCAGTGGAGGGACCCCGAGCTTCGGGGAAGGTTGAAAAACTGAAGCTGTATGAGGTACACCCTTTAGAAGTTATGTCTGAAGTAGAAATCTTGACAAGCGGATTTAAATCCACCGCGGCCACTTCATTAATTAAACTCTTGCTTATATTACAATTGTTTTATGGCTACTCAGACATATCAGAACTAAAGTGTGTTGGCAGGCTACAAAAAAGGCCTGGTGATAAAAGGGGTTGTTCAAAGGGAACACGGACTGCTGCAGAGTCCATGGAACCACTGGCAGGTGGGAGAAGGTGGGAGAAAAAAGGAATCTGCCTTTGTAAATGAGTCTTTGAGAGAGTGTCTGAGTTCTGCTACATGCAGCAGACAAAGCAAGCGGGGCGGTGGTGGCACATGCCTTTAATCCCAACACTTGGGAGGCACAGACAGGCAGAGGAGAGAGATAGTGCGAGCTTAAAACAACAAAGGATCTTTGAAAATGCCGCTGCGAAACGTGTGGCCGCCTCTGGCGGGAACGGGAGGCTGCGGGATTGCCTAGGCGCATTTTGCGGGCCGGGGGGAGAGGCTATTTGTGCTTATTCCACAGGTGAAAACAATTTAATTTGGGCCCATGGCACATGGCGGCGGCGGCAGCGGCGGCGACAATGGCAAGCGTGGGCAGCTCTCAGCGGCAGGAGCTGGATTCTATAGCCTGTGGTGGGCCCGCTTCAGTCCATCCGTCCTTCAGCTCCTCTCGCCTTCAGGAGTGAGGCCATGATGGCGGAGCTGGCCATGCCATTCCCCAAGGTTCAGGTGCGGCGCAGGAGGCGGAGCTGGAACTGTCTGAGGATTTTAAAGAAGGAAGCTGGATCACAAGATTTCGGCTCTGACTCTCCTGCCAATTGTGGATGACTATATCGCTATGGGCTTTGGTCAGATCTTAAAGTGTTCCAGAGGCTTTTAGTTCAAATTTAAGGTTTTAATTAAAAGCAAAATTGCTCAGTTTGGGACTGCGCGCAGGCAGAGAAAGGTTTAGTGCATTTACATTTGAATTAAGGCATGCAGGCTGCACCCAGAAAAAGCCCAGCAGCTTTCGTTCTGAGTCTAAAGAAATGTGCTTATAAAATATGGTTCAAATTATTTTAATTCCTTTATATTCAAAGTTGTTAAAAACGAGATGCCTTAGATTCCTTTAATATGTATAACATTGTTAGAGATAAAATTGGCTTTTATCTGATATTCTCATGGGACAAAAAAAGATTGGTTATTAAATTAATCCAAAATAAAGTTCAAATTTAAGATTTTATACAACATAACTTGCCTTCTCCAGCTACCATTTCAGTAAATGTTTACATAAAAATATTTTATACCATTCCTTTACATTTCTGGTAGAGGTAAAAGGTTTACAGTTAATAAATTTATTCATAATGTTTAAGAGCCCATAGAACAATATTTGTTAAAAATAATTGCTTCAAAAAATGGCCAATGTTTTACTAATATATATATATATATATATATATATATATATATATATAACTTTTGTTATTGCTTTAATACAAAAGGTAAGAGGTTAAATCCTTTGTTTATATTATTCATATGTGATATTTTATTAGTGGATTTCTCTAAAGAAATTTTTTCTGCAAGCCATTGCTTCAATATAATGAGCTTTAAAATTTTTAAAATACTTGTTACTTCAAAAAAGGATTCAAAGGCAGTGTCTTTCAATATTTGAGATAAATTGGGGGTAGAGAAATAGCTCAGCCATTAAGGGCTGAACTTAATTTAAAATATAAAGGCCAAACTCCCAGCGGCCACGTGGTGACTCACAACCATTTGTGGTGGGGATCTAACGCCATCTTCTGGCTTGTGAGTGTACATGCAAAGGAAAATAGTTTACTTTTAATCTTAATTTGCTCTTAGTAATTTTTAAAGGTTGTTAAGACATATTATTTGACTAAAACCTCATCTTAAGCTTAACATAGGAGGATTGAAAACCTTTATTTAATGTTTTCAAAGGGATGTAAGTCCTAAATTAAATCATATATGTATTTTCTTGAATTTATCTTGCTTCAACACAATTAAATTATGTGTTGTAGCCACTGTTTTAAATGTTAAAAAGGGGTATATCTGCCTTTGTCTTGTTAAATATGTTTCATAAAGTGCAAAATGTTTCGGCTACAAGATTTAATATCTCTAGCCATTTAAATAACATTAAAAATTAATAAGGTGTTTTGGGAATACATCTGCACAATCGGTGTTGGTGTGTGTAGACCCTTCATTTTTCTTTATGTTATCCAACTTTCAGAATAATTCTGATACCTTGGATTGTAAAAATGTTACATGCTTTTTAGCACAATGCTAAAATGGAACACTAAACCTAGCCTTGGTTGTGCATGTGCCTATCTTTGTGCCCATCTCAGTACATCGTTATGGAAACTTAAAATAGACTTTGGTCAATCAGAGAGTTGATTGGCTCTAAGCCCATGTGAAGCAGCTCACAGATGTGGTTCAAATAAGCTGTGTGTCAGCAGCCCCACATCCAGGTGTTACACCTCTGAGATTTGTGAATGATGCATTTATTTAAAGCCATAATCTTTCTGCTTATTTAAAAGGAAAGTGGAATGGGAAGTTGTACCAGGTACAGCAGCAATTGCAAATCCGGATTTCCAGCCTTGATGGAGTGCGGATGGAACCTGTTTCCTGTGGAGATTTTACTTCTTAAATGTCTTCTGCCCTTTCTTTCTTTCTTCTTTCTTTCTTTCTTTCTTTTCTTTTCTTTCTTTCTTTCTTTCTTTCTTTCTTTCTTTCTTTCTTCTAAGAGCGGGAATAGGCTTGCTTGGTACAGCCCTATGATATGAAGTAGTATTCATAGATGGTTGGTTTGTAAGCTCAGAGCCCAGCAAAAACGTGACAAGGTAGCTTAAAGCCTAAGCACTCGCAGCCTTAGAGCAAGAGTCTCTCCCTGAAATTTGACTATATAGGCTAAGAAAATAGCCTATGACAGAGACCCTCTCAGTCTATGCACTCCAGGGGCTCAGCCCATTGCACTGGGTTAGATGAGAGGTCTAAGTCCAGCCAGCTCTTGCCTAAATAATTGTGGTACCTAATAGTAGGTTGACAGCCCTTGCACTCCTGGAAGCTATACTCCATTCCCTTCTGTCTTCTCCTCTCCCTGGATGCCCTAATGCTCTCTCCTCTCTCTGAAGGCACTTCTGTCTTCTCATCTCTCCTGATTCACTTCTGTTCTCTGCTCTCTCTGGATGCCTTTCTGTCCTCTCCTCTCTCTGGATGCCCTTCTATCCTCTCCTCGCTCTTGATGCCTTTCTGTTCTCTCGTCTCACTGGATGCCCTTCTGTCTTCTATGCTCTCTGGATAGCTTTCTATTCTCTACTCTTTTGATGCCCTTCTGTCTTCTCTGCTCTCTGGATGCCCATCTGTTCTCTCCTCTCTGTGGATGCCCCTCTGACGTCTCCTCTCCATGGATGCCCTTCTGTTCTCTCCTATCTCTGGATGCCTTTCTGTACTCTCCTCTCTCTCGATGCCCTACTGTTCTCGCCTCTTTCTGTATTCCCTTTTTGTCTTCTCCTCTCTGTGGATGTGCTGCTCTTCTCTCCTCTCTCAAGATGACTTTTTGTCCTCTATTCTCTCTGGATATCCTTTTGTTCTCTCATCACTCTGGAATCCCTTTTGTGCTCTCCTCTGTCTTGATGCCCTTCTGTCCTCTCCTCTGTCTGGATGCCCCTCTGTCTTCTCCTCTCTCCCTATGCCCCACTGTTCTCTCGATTCTCTCGATGCCCTTCAGTTTTCTCCTCTCTCTGGATGCCTGACAATTTTCTCCTCACTCTGGATATCCTTCTGTTGTATCCTCTTTCTAGATGTCCTTCTGTCTTTTCCTTCTTTCCCTATGCCCTTCTGTTCTCTCAATTCTCTAATTCTCTCGATGCCCTTCAGTCTTCTACTCTCTCTGGATGCCCGACAATTTTCTCCTTACTCTGGATATCCTTCTGTCTTCTTCTCTCTCTAGATGCCCTTCTGTCTTCTCCTTTCTCTGGATGCCTTTCTTTCCTCTCATCTCTTTTATGCCTCTCTGTTTTCTCCTCTCAACCGACGCTCTTCTATTCTCTCCTCTCTCTGGATGCTCTTCTGTATTCTTCTCTCTCTGTATGCCCTTCTTTACTCTTTTTTTCTGGATGCCCTTCTGTCCTCTCCTCTCTCTGGATGCCCTACTGTCCTCTCCTCTCTCTGTATTTCTTCTGTCCTCTCATATCTCTGGTTGCCTTTCTGTTCTCTTCTCTCTTTAGATTCTCTTCTGTCCTCTAATCTCTCAGGATGCCCTTCTGTCTTCTTCTATCTCTTGAAGCCCTTCGGTCTGCTCCTATCTCCAGATGCCCTTATGTTATCTCCTCTCTCTGGAAGCCCTTCTGTCCTCTCTTCTCTTTGGATGCTCTTATTTTGTCTCCTCACTCTCGATGCTCTTCTTTTCTTCCAAATCTGTGGATGCCCTTCTGTCCTCTCCTCTATTTACTTGTGTTTCTGTTCTCTCCTCTCTCTAGATGCACTTGTGTCCTCTCTTCTCTTTTTATGCCCTTCTGTACTCTCCTACGTCTGGATTGCCTTCTGTCCTCTCATATCTCTGGATGTCCTTCTGTCTTCTCCTCTCTCTGGATGACCTTCTAATCTCTCCTCTCTCCGGATGCTCTTCTGTCTTCTCTTCACTCTGGATGCCCTTCTCTCTTCTCCTCTCTCTGGATGCACTTCTGTTTTCACCTCTCTATGGATGCCATTCTGTCTTCTCCTCTCTCTTTATGCCCTTCTGTTCTCTCCTCTCACTGAATGCCCTTCTATCTTCTCTTCTCTCTGGATGCCTTTCTATCTTCTCTGTTCTCTGGATACTGTTCTATTCTCTCCTCTCTCTGGATGCCTTTCTGTTTTCTCTGCTCTCTGGATGCCCGTCTGTTCTCTCCTCTCTCTGGATGCCCTTCTGTCTTCCCTTCTTTGTGGATGTCCTTCTATTCTCTAATCTCTCTGGATGGCTTTCTGTTCTCTCCACTCTCTGGATCCTTTCTGTACTCTCCACTCTCTGGATGCCTTTCTGTTTTCTCTGCTCTTGTTATGCCCGTCTGTTCTCTCCTCACTTTAGATGGCCTTCTGTCCTCTCCTCTCTCTGGATGCCCTTCTGTTCTCTCCACTCTCTGGATGGCTTTCTCTTCTCTCCTCTCTCTGGATCCCTTCTGTACTCTCCTCTCTCTGGATGCCCTCTGTCCTCTCATTTCTCTGGATGCCTTTCTGTCCTCTCCTCTCTCAGGATGCCCTTCTGTCCTCTCCTCTCTCTGATGCCCTACTGTTCTCTCCTCTCTCTGGATTCCATTTTTGTCTTCTCCTCTCTCTGGATGTGCTGCTCTTCTCTCCTCTCTCAAGATGCCCTTGTGTCTTCTATTCTCTCTGGATATCCTTCTGTACTCTCATCTCTCTGGATGCCTTTCTGTTTTCTCTGCTCTCTGGATGCCCTTCTGTCCTCTCTTCTTTCTGGATTCCATTCTGTTCTCTCATATCTCTGGTTGCCCTTCTGCTCTCTTCTCACTATGGATGCTCTCCTGTTCTCTCATCTCTCTGGATGCCCTTCTGTTCTCTACTCTCTCTCTCGATGCCATTCTGTCTTCTCGGCTCCCTGGATACTCTTTTATTCTCTACTCTCTCTGGATGCCTTTCTGTTTTCTCTGCTCTTGTTATGCCCGTCTCTTCTCTCCTCTCTTTGGATGGCCTTTTGTCCTCTCCTCTCTCTAGATGCCCTTTTGTTTTCTCTTCTCACTGTATGGCTTTCTGTTCTCTCCTCTCTCTGGATCCCTTCTGTACTCTCCTCTCTCTGGATGAGCTTCTGTCCTCTCATTTCTTTGGATGCCCTTCTGTCCTCTCCTCTCTCAGGATGCCCTTCTGTCCTCTCCTCTCTCTGATGTCCTACTGTTCTCTCCTATCTCTGGATTCCATTTTTTTCTTCTCCTCTCTCTGGATGTGCTGCTCTTCTCTCCTCTCTCAAGATGCCCTTGTGTCCTCTATTCTCTCTGGATATCCTTCTGTTCCCTCATCTCTCTGGATACCTTTCTGTCCTCTAGTCTCTCTGTATGCCCTTCTGTCCTCTCTTCTTATTGGATTCCATTCTGTTCTCTCATAGCTCTGGTTGCCCTTCTGTTCTCTTTTCTCTATGCATGCTCTCCTGTTCTCTCATCTCTGTGGATGCCCTTCTGTTATCTCCTCTCTCTAGGTGCCCTTCTGTCCATTCCTCTCTCTGGCTGCCCTTCTGTCATCTCCTCTCCCTGGATTCCCTTCTGTCTTCCACTCTCTCTTGATGCCCTTCTGATCTCTCCTCTCTCCGGATGCTCTTCTGTTATCTCATCTCTCTGGATGCCCTTCTCTCTTCTCCTCTCTCTGGATAGCCTTCAGTTTATACCTCTCTATGGATACCCTTCTGTCTTCTCCTCTCTCTACATGCCCTTCTGTTCTCTCAGCTCTCTAGATTCCCTTCATTCCTCTCATCTCTCTGGATGCCACTCTGTTCTCTTCTCTCTATGGATGCTCTTCTGTTCTCTCATCTCTCTAGATTCTCTTCTGTTCTCTCATCCATCAGGATGCCCTTCTGTTCCTTTCTCTCTCTGGATGATCTTCTGATCGCTCATTTCTGTGGATGCCCTTCTGTTTACTCCTCTCTCTGGAAGATCTTCTGTTCTCTCATCTCTCTGAATGCCCTTGTGTCCCCTCCTCACCCTGGATACTCTTTTGTCTTCTCCTTTCTCTGGATGCCCTCTTGTCCTCTACTCTTACTGGATGCCTTTCTTTTCTCTCCTCACTCCAGATGACCTTCTGTCTTCTCTCTCTGCATGTCCTGTTTTCCCCTCTATATGGATGCCCTTCTGTGTTCTCCTCTCTGTACATGACTTTTTGTTCTCTCCTCTCTCTAGATTCACTTCTGTCCTCTCATCTCTCTGGAAGCCCTTCTGTTCTCTCCTTTCTCTTGATGCCCTTCTGTCTTTTTGTCTCTCTTGATGACAGTCTGTTGTCTCCTCTCTCTGGATGACCTTCTGTTCACTCCTCTGTCCAAATGCCTTCTGTCTTCTCCTCTCTCTGGATGCCCTTCTGTTCTTTCCTCTCTCTTGATGCCCTTCTGTCCTCTCCTCTCTCTTGATGCCCTTCTGTCTTGCCCTCTTTCTGGATGCCCTTCTGATCTCTCCACTCTGCGAATGACCTTCTGTACAGTCATCTCTCTGAATGTCCTTCTGTCTTCATTTTTCTCTGGATGCCTTTCTGTTTTCACCTATTTATGGAGGCCCTTCTGTCTTCTTTTCCATCTACATGCCTTTCTGTCCTCACATCTCTCTGGATGCCCTTCTGTGTTCTCCTCTATCTGGATGCCCTTCTGTCCTCTTCTCTCACTGATGCCCTTCTGTATTTTCGTCATTATGGATGACCTTCTGTAGTCTCCTGTCACTTTGGATAACCTTCTGTCTGATCATCTCTCTGGAGGCCCTTCTGTTCTATTCTCTCTCTAGACCCTATACTGTACTCTCATCCCTCTGGATGGCCTTCTGTTCCCTTCTCTCTCTTGATGATCTTCTGTTCGCTCATCTCTGTGGATGCCCTTCAGTTCTCTCCACTCTCTAGAAGATCTTTGGTTCTCTCATATCTCTGGATGCCCTTGTGTCCTCTCCTCTCTCTGGATGCTCTTCTGTTCTCTCATTTCTCTGGATGCATTTCAGTCTTCTCCTCTCTCTACATGCCTTTCTGTTCTCTCCTCTCTCTGGATGTTCTTCTGTTGTCTCCTCTCTCTCTGGATGCAGTTCTCTTCTATCCTCTATCCACATGCACATTTGTCCTCTCCTCTATCTGGATGCCCTTCTGTTTTCTCCACTCTCTGGATGCCCTTCTGTTCTCTCCTCTCTATGTTGGCCCTTCTGTCCTCTCCTCTTTCTGGATTCCCTTCTGTCTTCTCTTCTCTCTGGATGCCCTTTTGTTCTCTTCTCTTTGGATGCTCTTCTGTCCTCTCCTCTCTCTGGATGCCCTTCTGTCTTTTTGTCACTCTAGATGACATTATTTTGTCTCCTCTTTCCGGATCCCCTTGTGTTTTCTCCTCTCTCTGCATGCCCTTCTGTTCTTTCCTCTCTCGTGAATGCCCTTCTGTCCTCTAATCCTCTCTGGATGCCCTTCTGTCTTCTCATCCCTCTGGATGCCCTTCTGTTCTGTTCTCTCTCTGGATGATCTTCTGTTCACATCATCTTTGTGGATGCCCTTCTGTTCGCTCCTATTTCTGGAGGATCTGTTCTCTTATCTCTCTGGATACCCTTTGTCTCTCCTCTCTCTGGATACTCTTCTGTTCTCTCATCTCTCTGGATGCCCTTCTGTGTACTTCTGTCTTTCCATGCCTTTCTGTCTTCTCCTCCCTCTTGATGCGCTTCTGTCTCTGGATGCCCTTCTGTAATTTCCTCATTCTGGATGTACTTCTTTTCCCTCCTTTCTGGATGCCCTTCTGTTCTCTGCTCTCTCTCGATGCCCTTCTATCGTTCTTTCTCTCTCTACATTCCCTCCTGTTTCTCTCCCTCACTGGAAGCCCTTCTGTTCTCTCCTCTCTCTGGATGCCCTTCTGTCATTTCGTCTCCCTGGATGACCGTCTGTTGTCTCCTCTCTCTGAATGACCTTCTTTTCCTCTCCTCGATAGAGATGCCTTCTGTCTTTTCCTCTCTCTGGGATGCCCTTCTGTTCTTTCCTTGTTTCTGGATGTCCTTCTGTCCTCTTCTCTCTCTGGATGCCCTTCTGTCTTCCCCTCTCTCTGTTTGACCTTCTGATCTCTCCACTCTCCCTATGCTCTTCTGTCAAGTTATCTCTCTGGATGCCCTTCTCTTTCTTCTCCTCTCTCTGGATGCCCGTCAGTTTTCACCTATCTATGAATGCCCTTATGTCTTCTCCTCTCTCTACGTATGTTCTGTCCTCGTCATCTCTCTGAATGCCCTTCTGTATTCTCCTATCTCTGGCGCCCTCTCTGTTCTCTTTCTTTTGGATGCCCTTCTGTCCTGTCAACCTCCTCTCTTCTGGATGCCCTTCGTGTATTTTCATCACTCTGAATGACCTTCTGTTGTCTTTTTCCTCTGGATGTCCTTCTGTTCTCTCCTTTTTCTGATGCCCTTCTGTCTTTTCCTCTCTCTGGATGTCCTTCTATCTTTCCTTCTCTGGCTGCCATTCTGGTCCTCGTCCTCTCTCTGGATGCCCTTCTGTCTTCTCATCTCGCAGGATACCCTTCTGTTCTCTTCCTTTCTCTAGATTCTCTTCTGTCCTCTTCATCCTCTGGATGATCTTTGTTCCCTTTTCTCTCTGGATGCCCTTCTGTCCTCTCCACCCTCTTGATTCCCCTCTGTCCTCTCTCTCTCTGGATGGCTTTCTGTTCTCTCCTCTCTCTGGATCCTTCTGTACTCTCCTCTTTCTGGATGCCCTTCTGTCTTCTCCTCTCTCCCTATGCCCTTCTTTTCTCTCAATT